>NC_058088.1:64910635-65210635 GCF_014858855.1 Bufo gargarizans | reverse complement strand
TGCTGGTGCCAGGAATCTAGCTACTAATATGAGTGTGCGTGACAATCGAATTAACTGATTAGGGAAGAAATTTCACTTAAGAGGCGGTATAGATAGAGGGGAAAAGAGCAAATGGGATAAAAGATTGACACTTTCGTTATGGGCAAAAGGTTGTGAGGGACAGTGATAATTGGTAGGCTACAAGGGCTGGACAAAGGATCCAAGCTCCAAACTTGTCTAATACGGGGATGAGATCACAGAACTTGCTATGGTGATGGAACAATGATTGATCAGAAAAGTTATGCATTATGGGGCCAAAAGGATTTGAACATTTAAAGATATATAGGAGTCCCCAAAAACTGACTGTAATGGCCAGTGGTGTTTCCCTGGTATTCACCCTTTAAACCTGGACTTTGCTGCAGGTGAGCGACCACACCACTACCTCTCAGAATAGTCTGGGTATAGTTGGCAGCTGACCCATCAGGGTCAGAGACACCATTGTTTTGCAAGGCAACAAGGGATCAGGCAATACGAAGAACTTGTGCATATCCATGAATCAAATCTGAGGTTGGGCCTGGCAGCTAAGGGTCGATACGTTAAACATGCACGGGTCAGGACACGCAGTGACAGAGACGGTAAACAGGTAGTGTTCAACTGTTTGGTACATGTTTAGTTAGAGACAAAAACACCTCCACTAGGGCTAGCTAGAATAGAATACCTAAAGTTCAAGCACCTTCCCTTTAAAGAAAGGAACCTAAAATACATATGTGACCAGCCATAGGCTGGAGCAAATCTGTGCATGTGTGAGCTGGCAATTTAAGGGTCCACAAGATTGCATGTGCCCTAAGGACTGAGGAAGGAGCAATGGCAGATGAAGCAGGCAGCAGTATGCATGTGGGATCTGCTGCGGATGGCAGGAAAAGAAACCATGCTTCTGAACTGCAGGTGGGGAGAAGGCCAAGGCTGGTGCCTGCAGGGAGGAGTGAGACAGCTGCAGGCATGGGATGCCAGCATAACACTGACATAGGAGAATACTGAAATCTGCACCATTAGATAAAAAAAAATTATAGAATCAAAACAGTTTATCTGGTAAATCTTGTTTTACCGGAAGGTGCAAAGGAAACTAGTGAAGATTTCTGTTCCCAGTGATCTTTTTTGCAAAGACAAATTTTTCAAGGTTTGGTGAAACAGAAAAACAAAATAAGTAATTATGAATCTCAGAGGATAACCGTGAAGGAATTTACTACATGTATTGCTTCTCAATTTGTCTCTAGCTAGTTCAGTATATTTGCCACTTGAAGTTACTTGAAGATTATCAGGACGCTCTTGTAGCTTGAAGGCGAAATTCCATTAATATAAATTTATTAGAGAATAGCTATTTGGACAATTTCCTAACAGGTGTAGGTACACTTCCAGTTTTACCACCTGTCATGATGATCATGCCTACTTTACTAGGTATCTGGCAGTGGCTTAGTACCCTCTCTTCACTGAGAACACATACACAAAAACAGGCAGTGCATGTAGATGGGGAAGTCAGGATTGAATAGCTGTTGGCTGACAGCTGAAGGTAGAACTCCTACATGCGCCCCAATGTAGCTGGATGTCATTGGTACAGTGTAAGTGTAAAGAGCAGGCTGCGATCAGTTGCTATCACAGCCACGGGCATTGTGAAGGCTCCCAGTGCTGTCATAGCCAGCTGTCTGCGAAGCTAAGTCCAAGGCACATCCTGTTAGGCAGCCTGTCGCATAGGCTACAATAGTATCTTAGAACTTCCTTATTAAAGAGAAATTATCTCCTACTCTGAGCAAAGCTGCACCCTTCTTCATCTTTTGATTCTTCCTTTGGCTTCTTGTAACATCTAACCATTTTATTTCCTCCTATCCTCCTTCCTCAAAAAGTTAAAGGGGTTATCCAACCCCTGTAATGCCTCCGCATACGCCCGGCCCTCACATGGAAAGTACTTACCTCATTCCCTGGCACCTGAGCTTCTGATGCCCGCCCGACCACTACTGCATCTCCCCGCAGACGAAAACTTCTGGCGTCGGGGGGACAGACAATAGCAGGCTGCGACGGGAACGAACCTCCCTAGTGTCACCCACGAGCCCGTTGTCTGCTATTGGCTGCCCCCTTCCCCGACCCCCAATGTTTTCATTCGCACAAAGGGGAGATGCAGCGGCGGCTGTGCCGAAACCAGGAGCGAAGCGGGTGCCGGGGAGTGAGGTAAGTTCTATCCGTGTGAGGGGCCTGGGCATATGGGGAAGTATTATAGGTCTTGGATAACCCCTTTAAGCATTATTGTTTATAATACATTCCCTATCCCATTCACACAGTACCACCCATTCTTACCCTTTAGTGGAAACTGCTGATTTGTATGGCCAGATTTAGGTCTACCATGATCTTACTAAGGCAGTGTTTCCCAACCAGAGTGCCTCCAGCTGTTGCAAAACTACAACTCCCAGCATGCCCGGAGAGCCTTTGGCTGTGTGGGCATGCTGGGAGTTGTAGTTTTGCAACAGCTGGAGGCTGACTGGTTGGGAAACACTGTACTAAGGCATGTTGTACCTAAAATCTAAAATCAAACAACAACAACAACAACAACAGGTGAACTATGTCCTAGGACAAATACCACTACCAGTAGACTTGACATGCATATTGAGAATTTCTACTAAATTAATTATTATACAGTATAAAGCTATTTTCTTTTACTGAATTTATGTGTACCCCTTTAACTTGTCTTTGGGTTCCTTCTTGATCCTTAGTCATGAATGGTCCATAAGTCCTATTATTGGTAGCTAAAAATACAAATAGATTTTTGAAATAAATTCCTTACATTCACGGCAGCTGAGACTTATGGATTTAGGAATACTGGTCTAAAAGTATAATGAGCCAACCTGTAGATTACAATTTTCACACTTTCCCGTTGTTCATCATTGAAGTGCAAAGTCACCCTCATTCCCACACTCGTACAAACAAACCAAACTGGTTTTACTGAGCGACCCAGGAAAAGTCATAATAAGGCCTCTAATTTCCTCGGACCAGAATCAGACGGGTTAAATGAAAGACTAATGTTAGATAACATCAATGGTCATGTAACAGGATTGCGGAGCCACTGATATGACAGATTACCATACAGACCAGACTTGGTCTTAAAGTGATTCTGTCGCCAGGATTGTGCCTATAGATATGTTCATATGTGCAGTTAGGTGTCCTTCAGCAAGTTTTGAATATATTTGTGTTACTGCCATCAATGATTTAGTTTATATAAAAAATTGATTTTATTCATATGCTAATTACCCTCCTAAGGAACTTAAAAGGCTGTCCCTTTTGCCGTTGGAGCCCAGCCGCACCCCTTCTCCTGGAGCCCAGCACCGCCCCACATCCAAAAATACCCTCCTTCCAGCCTCGACATCATTGCCCAGAAGCTCCGCTATCCCGCATGCACAGGGCGGCTGCTACTAGCACAGGGAAAGAAGACCGCGCAGCACTGGGGCGCTTCTGGGCAGGGACATCGGGGCTAGAAGCAGGGTTAAGAAACGATAATTGATGTTCCTGCATGAACGACAGAATCACAGGGTGAAGAAATGTTTTACTCATTTTACGACATTTAGTGAGCCTCGCCACTTTTAAAAGCTGAGTGAAAAGTAGACCAGGACAGATTAGAAAACCTTTAAGTCTCATTTATAAATGTTTCAAAAAAGTCACATCTCCACCCCAGGTGACCCCCCAGCGTGCTTTTACTACATAGCAATACACCTCACTGCACTTGTGCCAAATATATTATTACTTTGCGCCATTTCATAAATTTGGTGCAACCTCACTTAAGGGGGACCTGTCACCAAAAAATGCAATGCAATCTGCAGGAAGGATATTATGGAACAGGAGCTGAGCAGATTGATGCATTTTTTCTTTGGCAAATAATTCTGTAAAATTTGTAATTTTTATATTTATATCTACAGACCTGTGAACAGCTATTGGAACAGGGAGGAGAGGTTATATATACAATGCTATCAATCACTGATAACACCTTCCTCTTGTATTGATAGGTATTCACAGGACTGCAGATATAAAATGTAAAAATTACAAGTTTTACTGAATCTTTTACCACAAAAATATACCACATTTTTGGGATCTTAAGATACACCAGATAATTTTGCACATGTTGTCACTTAACAAAACCACACTATTTTATAGTAATGCGCAAATAAGTAATACATTTGTTTAAAGAGGACCTTTCACCGATCCTGACATTGTGAACTAAGTATACAGACATGGAGAGCGGTGCCCGGGGATCTCACTGCACTTACTATTATCCCTGGGCGCCACTCTGTTCTCCTGCTATGCCCTCTGGTATCTCCGGCCACTAAGTTATGGTAGGCGGAGTCTGCCCTTGTTCTGCTGTAGCGCTGGCCAATCGCATCGCAGAGCTCACAGCCTGGGAGAAAATAACCTCCCAGGCTGTGAGCTCTGCGCTGCGATTGGCCAGCCCTACAGAAGAACACGGGCAGACTCCGCCTACCAAAACTTAGTGGCCGGAGATACCAGAGGGCATAGCAGGAGAACAGAGTGGCGCCCAGGGATAATAGTAAGTGCAGGGAGATCCCTGGGCGCCGCTCTCCATGTCTGTATACTTAGTTCACAATGTTAGGATCGGTTGCTCTCCTCTGGACCTTCTCCAGCTCTGCTATGTCTGCCTTGTTCACAGGAGCCCAGAACTGTACACAGTACTCCATGTGTGGTCTGACTAATGATTTGTAAAGTGGTAGGACTTCGTTCTCATCACAGGCATCTATGCCCCTTTTGATGCAACCCATTATCTTATTGGCCTTGGCAGCAGCTGCCTGACACTGGTTTTTGCAGCTTAGTTTGCTGTTTATTAAAATTCCTAGATCCTTTTCCATGTCAGTGTTACCAAGTGTTTTACCATTTTGTATGTACGGGTGACTTGCATTATTCCTTCCCATGTGCATAACTTTACATTTGTCAGTGTTAAACCTCATCTGCCACTTATCTGCCCAAGCCTCCAGTCTATCTAGATCGCTCTGTAGCAGTATACTGATGGTAAAAAGACGCAAATTGTGTCTCATAATTTTTGTTCACCAGAATTTGCGACTTTTTAAAATGCTCCTCTCATCCCTTTTACCAAAAGTGGGTGGGGCTTAGTGAGAGGGGAACATGGCCATGTGCAGCCTGACACATTTATTCAGGGGTGCACCTAGTCTTTCTGCTGCCTGAGGCAAAAACTGAAAAGGCGCCCCCCCTCAATGCCAATTTCTTAACCTAACCCTTTTACCACAATAAAAGCACTCATTGCCCATGGCCCTTCTGCTGCCCCCCTCTTGCCCCTATCTGGTGCTGCCTGAGGCGATCGCCTCACCTGGCCTCTTTGGTGGTGCACCCCTGATTTATTATAATGTAAGCTTGTAGCTGGCATCGCTTTATAATTAGTATTGACACCTTTAGACAATCAGATTATCGGGAACGAACGTTCATAGGAATCGGGCCATATAAATCCAGCTTAAAGGAAATGTTATCCGCCAGCTACAACTACATAGCAACACACCTTCTTTTTTTCAAATCTTTATTTTCTGATTGTAGATTTTTTTATTCTATTTGAATATGGGGCAGCCGTCTTACCTGAGTTGTTCTTAACAGCATTTAGAAAGCATTAAGAAAATTGCTTTATGGCAGCCATGGTCCATAGATACAATGGTCTGGGGGAGACCTCCTGGCTTGAGAAAGGCTTGATATAAGCCCAAACGTTGCCTTGTGTTATATGTGAACTGAAATAAAACTTGCGGAAAAGGGAAGATGCTGGTCATAATTTCTTTTATTCTTTGAAGGGGACATCATTGACTTCTATGCAGTGGCGTACCGCCCATAGAGGCAGACCACGCCATTGCTATGGGGCCCGCGGCACTGGGGGGCCCGGAGCGCAGATAAGGCCCCGCCCACACTATTTGGCCCCGCCCACTGACATGCGGCTATAGCGCTATGCGGCTGCTTTTATTCTCAGCCTGCCCTGAGCCAACTATTCTTCCCCCCGGCTCCCAGGGCCCCCTCAAGCCAGGAGAAGTTAGAACGCAGCCGGCCAGCTGCAGCTGAATAACTAAAATAAGATTTACAGGGGGCGGAGCGGAGGCCGGCGAGAGGAGGGGCCCTGCGTGACGCGGCGAAGTGAGGAGGGGCCTGGGGAGCGGCTTCAGTTGAGTTGCGACGCAGGACTTTTAGTCACGTACCTCACTGTGACCTCCTGCGTCGGATCTCGCGAGATGACGCGATGACGCGGCGCGGGAAGGCACAGTGAGCGATCCTGTACCAGGATGCCACAAGCTGTCCTTAGAGAGGTAAGTAATAATTTTTTTTCTTTAATGTACCCTACGTTCTACCCTTATTGCAGAGGCACTGGGGGCACGAGAGGAGGACCACTGACAGTACTCAGTCAGTGGACATCATAGTATTAATAAGAGTGGAGAGACGACCATTACATTAATAATAAAGAGGGGGGCATTACATTAATAATAAAGAGGGGGCATTACATTAATAATAAAGAGGGGGGCATTACATTAATAATAAAGAGGGGGCATTACATTAATAATAAAGAGGGGGGCATTACATTAATAATAAAGAGGGGGGCATTACATTATTATTAATATAATGGCCCCCTCTTTATTATTAATATAATGGCCCCCACTTTATTATTAATATAATGGCCCCCTCTTTATTATTAATATAATGGCCCCCTCTTTATTATTAATATAATGGCCCCCTCTTTATTATTAATATAATGGCCCCCTGGGCCCCTCTTTATTATTAATATAATGGCCCCCTCTTTGTTATTAAAGAGGGACCATTATATTAATAATAAAGAGGGGCCCTTATATTAATAATAAAGAGGGGCCCTTATATTAATAATAAAGAGGGGCCCTTATATTAATAATAAAGTGGGGGCCATTATATTAATAACAAAGAGGGGGCCATTATATTAATAACAAAGAGGGGGTCATTATATTAATAATAAAGTGGGGGCCATTATATTAATAATAAAGTGGGGGCCATTATATTAATAATAAAGTGGGGGCCATTATATTAATAACAAAGTGGGGGCCATTATAATATACAGGGGGAATAATATTATGGGGAATGGGGGACTATCTGTCTGGCTCTAGCACAATATTGGGGGGCAGCAGGAGGAGTTGCTGAGACACCAGGAAGGAGAGGTTTATAGTAAAGTGAGGAACCTAAAAAAAATTCTGTGAAACTCTGCAGAGACGAGAAGCGGCTGAAAGAAGGTATCATGTCGGTCCTATCTCCGAATGAAGACGTGGGGAAAAGTCTACATCGCAGGAGACGTCACTGGATGTAACAGGTATGGTGCGGCATTCTCCTGTAATAATATTATCCATGCACATATCTGTATTTTCGGTAGGGTAAGGGGTATATAGAATTTGACCCACACTGCCTCAGCCCGGCCCCAGACTTCAGGTAACACGATGTGTGTTCTGAATTCTGGGGCCTCACACCCATCTACAACATTATCTGTACTCAGAGAGTTATCACTGTGTTACATAGGACTGCTAGTGATCTACTACAGTATTTGTTAAAAGGGGCGTGCCCGGGATGGGGGGGGGGGAGTAGGAAGAAAGCACACTGTCCTGAGAATTTTGGGGGGGGCATTAGGGGTTGGGGGGGCTCATAGAGGACAGTGTGCTTTCCTCCTACACCTACTCCTTCCTAACAACCCCCCACCCCCCCACACAAACACATGCGTATATGTGCGCACTCATATGTGCAAGGAGTTAAAGGGGTTTGGGGTAAGAGAAGTGATGACAAAATGGCGCAGGTAGCAAAGGGGTTAAGATGTGGGGGATGGCTTACGTCCGGCTTTAGCACAGTGGACAGAGGCAGGAGGAGTGATGTGTATGCGCTCCTGCCCTGCACTCACTCAGTTGTGTGGCATACATATTGCGCCCTGTGTCCACTCTGCTAAAGCCTGGCAAGTGACATGCCCATTGTATGAAAATATAAAAAAATAAAAATGTTTATCCCTAACAGTTTCTGTAGGTCATGTATAAATTTATTTAATGGGGGTGTGGCATGGGAGGAGCCAGGTCAGGAAGTGGGAGGGGCCATGGTGGGTAGTGGGCGGGGTTAAGGGGCCCAATTCAGATTTTTGCTATGGGGCCCAGTGATTTCTATGTACGCCCCTGCTTCTATGGGAGAGGTTTCTAGGCATTGTCCGTGCCCTGTGCAGAGGTTATTGTACAAGGAAAGAATAGATAAGTTTTGACAATCACCTATTGTGAATGGTGGATCCTGTCTTATCTATACACAGAGGTGATATCATTACAGGCAGGATTAGAATGACAGATAAGCAGATAACTGCAGTAAAGTGATCTGTACAGACCAAGAAGTGGTGCCTATTATTAGGCTTAGTGGCCAGGGCCAAAACTGCAGGATTTTATGGTTTTTGTTTAAATGTAGATATTGACATAGAGAATAAAAAATAGCACGATCAAAAATTCTTTAAACATATATGTTAAATATAAAACTGTGTTTTAAATAATAGGTCATTTTCTGATGACACATTCCCTTAAAATATTGTTCTGCTCCTTAGTGATTCTTTATTTCTATTAATGACATGTGGAATGTCTGATTTCAGACGCGTCTGAAACACTGAAAGTGATGGAAACAATACATGTGGGAGATTTTAGGTGTGAATTGTTTTCAACATTTTTAATGTATGCGGCATGGAATCAATTATCACTAGTATTACTAGGATTGCTGATTTATACAATAAGGTGAGACAAGGTTCACCTGATTAAAACGTTGTTTTTCTATTGTTGATCTGATTCCCGAGTTATGATACATTGTCATGATATGCAAATGAGTCCTTGGTGCAACGAGGTCATCATTATTGCTCTTGTTGCACCCAAACTCCGCTCCTTTCTGTGTATAGCTTCTCCCTCGCTGCTTTGATTGACCGTACTAGTCAGTGGCCATGAAGTGCGGGAGGGACTAGCCACAGAAAGAGGTAGAGCATGAGTGCAAAAAGAGCAAGGGTGACACCTCCATTGCACCAAAGGCCTGATTTGCATATTAACAAAAAGTTGTGAACCACAACTTTTGGGGTCATTTATCAAACTGGTGTAAAGTAGAATTTGCTTAGTTGCCCATAGCAACCATTGAGATTGCACCTTTCATTTTTGACAGCTCCTTTGAAAAAATGAAAGGTGGAGCCAGTTCTACTTTTCACCAGTTTGATAAATGACCCCATATGTGTCTATGCAAACAGATGGATAGGGAGGTCTCTGGTGACTGTTTCCCTTTAATCTACAGTAATTCTTTAGTTCATTTAATTATAACAAGAACATTTAAAATATACAAGAGAAAACCTTATATCCTTGAGCAGCATGGGAAAAAATCTGTAGCTACCTGGAAACTGTCAACAAGCAGGCTAGTTGCTGCTGACAGAACTTACTACGGCTCTATTTTTTATTCTACTCATGGTTTGTGTGAGCGCTCAGGAAAAACTGGTCATTAACACATCAATGTGCCTTGTTCATTAACATATGAACATCCAAAGAAAGTGATTAACATATGAATACCATCAAACTGCGCAGATAATTCATGTGTTAATAAGCTGGACTGCAGGGCTCATTCATGTGTTAATGAGAGGTTGTCATGGATATTCATGGTTTTATGTTCGCTGGAGGTTAAGGTGTTAATAAGCCCTCCAGACTTGCACCCCAATAACAATATATGCCCTCAATGTAATAAATAGAGACACAGATCTGTCAACAGCAGTTTTTTACAGTTTCCAGTCAGTCATAGAAGAATAAAAATGAAAAGAAACCACAATATGGGAGATTATTTGATTACTGTCTTAAATTTAGACAGTTTAAAGGGATTTTTTAAGTGATGACCTGTCCTCTGGATAGGTCATCAGTATATGAATGGTTGAGGTCCGACACCCGGGACCTCCACCGATGAGTTGATTGAGAAGGCAGTAGCACCACATCCTTCTCTCAGCTCACCAATCACAGCACCATACATTGTCTAGCGGCTATGCTTGGTATCACAGCTCAGCCCCATTCACTTCAATGGGGCTGAGCTGCACTTAGGACATGTGATCGATGAATGTGATGTCACATGGCTTAGGCAAAGCTGCGAGACGACTGCAGCACTACTGCAAGTTGATTGGCGGGGGTCCCGGAAGTTGGACTCCCACCGATCAGATACTGATGACCTATCCAGGGGATAGGACATCCGTAAAAAATATATCGAAACACTCCTTTAAAATTAGACCAGGTGGGCAAAAGATGCGCTAAATTTATCATAATGGCTCATGATGTGTGAGCAACGTGGTACCTTCTGCTAGACACATTAGACATGTTAGACACTACAACACCTTTCGGTTGGCTTACTCTAGACCAATATTATGCACTGAAATCTTGGAACAATATTATATAACAAATTTTAAAGGGGGTTTCGGGGTGTTCAATATTGATGACCTTCCCTTAGATAGGTCATTAGTACCTGAATGGTGGAAGTGCGACTAAATTAACCTCCGCCGATCAGCTGCCTAAAGAGATCACGGAACTCCAAGATTACTGGGGCCTCTTCTTAGGCTAATAATGTCACGTTTTTCAGTCACATGGCCTAGGTGCAGCTCAGTTCCATTCAGGTGAATGGGACTTAGCTGCAATAATGAGCACAGCCGCTATCCAATGGATGGTGCTGTAGTTGGTGAGCTGCAAGGAGGCTGTGGTGCTCACCATTGTGCCACAGCCTCCTCCAACAGGTGGACAATGGGGGTTCGGAGTGTCAGACTCTTACTATCCTGAGCATAAGTCATCAATATTAAACACCTGGAAAACCCCTTTAAATCATGCTCACAGTTTCTAAGTCATGCCCCCTTTTTTTTACATACTTTAAAACTGTCTAGTGGGGTGTAATTTATTTACTTATTTATTTATTTTACGCACTTATATAGCGCTGACATATTCCGCACCGACATTACGAGCACTCACTTTCCCCAATGGGGCTCACAATCTAAGTTCCCTATCAGTATGTCATTAGAGGGTGGGAGGAAACCGGAGAACCTGGAGGAAACCCACACAAACACAGGGAGAACATACACACTCCATGCAGGTGTTGTCCTTGGTCAGATTCAAACCTAGGACCCCAGCGCTGCATAAATCTGACACAAGGCATGTAAATAAGCTTTTTTTGTGCAAATTGGACCATAATTCTGACATCTAGATTTGTAAATCTCCCTATGGACATCAAAATTGACGTTTTAGTTTAAAGTAAAGTCTGAGTGAAATTTGAAGGCAATAATTGTAGGTGATGTCCATCAGATTTGTCCATCCTCTCCATTCACTAGCCTGCCCTGATGAATAATTACAGACATTAGAACACAACTGGGTTAGGCTAGTTTCACTTTTGCGGCCGTGTTCCCCGGCATGCTGTTCCGACAGAGACAAGTCTGCCGGAGTTCTCCCGATCCAGTTTTGCCAAATGTTAAGAGAATGCCCACCGGACCCATTGACTATAATGAGGTCTGGTGGAGATCTGTCTGCCAATGGTGGATATGAGACCTCTCCAGAAAAATGAATCCTGCCAAGTAGTCTGCCCATTATGTAGAGCACATTTTCAGTTTTTTTCATATCCTATGTACATTGGCCATCTTCTTTGAGAGGATGACTCCTCTAGAACCTGTTACCATGAAAGTGCAAACTAATCTGCAGGCAGCATGTCATAGAGCTGAGGGAGCTGAGCTGATTGATAAATTGTTTTATGAGATAAGAATCAGTGTAATTTGTATTTCCTGTATTTAACACAAATTCCTTCTTCACTTGGGTTTTCAAGCCAAGATGACATTCCTATCGTGATTGATAGTTATCTCTGTATGCACACGTAGGGGGAATCCTGTCAATCATTGAATAGGACCACTTACTAGATTGGGCACAGATATTTCAATCTGCTCCGCTCTTCTCTATAACACACTGCCTTCAGCTCACACACCATGATCAACATGACAGGTTACCTTTAATGCAATTTTGGGGCTTGGTTTCACTATATAGCTATTTATCTCTGAAATATCCAAAGTGGTTGTCACTTTAATCACATAGACATTATTACTAGCATATTAATTGTCTTATAGAAAAATAAGTTATGCCCAATAACATTCTTAAAATATAGGGGCATAGCGAGTGGGGGAGGGGGGGGTACGCCCGCCGGGCGGTTCATTTCCATGGTGAAGCAAGGAGCTGTCCGCTCCCTGTTTCACCATTCTGCTGGTCTTCTAGGGCTTCCTAAGACCTTTTAACGCAATTGTGAGAAGCTGAATAGTTCTTATAGCAGCTGGGGGCTTGCTAAAGACCCCCAGGCCTGCCATTTTCCTGACCCCGGAAAATAACTGTGCACTTGAATATGCAGGTTTAAGTCCCCTAAAAAAATGTGAAATGCAATTGAAAAAATTATCCAAAATTCTGGTATACTGCACAGGTGCGGAATAACAAGGAAAAGGAAGGACTTAGGCTAGTTTCACACTTGCAGCAGGATGGATCCGGCAGGCTGGTCTCCCTGTCGGATCCGTCCTTCCGCTGTTTCGCCGTATCGCATGCGCAGTTCGTTCCCTGAGGCTGATGCCAGCACAGGGAAGGAGCACTATGAGGACACTGCACATGCGCTAGCTTGCGCATCGCGAGATTACGGCGCTCTAGCTTTCTGACGTCAGGCTGAAAGGAGGAGATTCTGAGGATGCGGGGCGGTGCTGGGCTCCTTCACGCTGGGCTCATCTCAGGGACAGGACTCATCTCAGGTTAATTTGCATATGGATCAAATAGTTTTTTTACACAATAAAAGCACACAGAGCTATGGGGACTGGGTATTGCGGATGTGCTAGCGGCCATCTAGCAACCCATGTCCTCAGTGCTATACACATAATCCCAGTGACAGGTTCCCTTTAAGATTGTTATTATTTAAATTTAAGATTTTTCCTAACATATTGTTTATTTTTATTTGCTATTTTTTTAAAGTCTCAAAGGAATTGTAAGACTAATAGGTTTAACTGCATAAGGACTTGAAGTGATACCTGTAAATCCTGAGACTTTTCTCACCCTCCTTCCAAGGTTTTCACTTTATTACTGTTTAGCATTCCTATGAAAGGTGTTCTGTGTTTTTACAGTAAACTAAACCAAGACCGGCCATTGTATATTAGGTTAAATAAAGCTGAAATACCCCTTTGAATTTAACTAGGTATACCTATCTTAATATAAGTACTTGGATATTGGGTGGGCTCTCAAAGCAACCAGGTAAATAAAATGAACTGTGGATATGAGTTGTGCCATCTTGCGGGTGGACAATTTCTCACCACTGAAGACACTGGGTGTTTTTGTTAACTAGTTGTGAAACCACAATTAGCTGAACAAACCTACACCAGTAGGTGAGAGCTGGAAATGATGTAAAAAATGTTGATTTTTCTCAGGATGTCTGCAAGTAAAACATGTTCTTACAATAATGAGCGCTAACATGTAAGGAGACTAATTATCCCAATGGAATGTTTGAAGACACATTACTTGGTCCTTCTCCATTAACTTTTCACCTACAGATTCTCACTTGCTTCTCTGTTTGTTATAGAACCTTGAGAACTGAGCTGAGCTCTGGTAGCCCAATTGAGACGGATGGAGCAGTAGTGCTCATGCTCAACCTGGCATTCCATTCATTTCAAGGTACAGGGCCCTCGTTCTCATGATTGTTGGGAGTTCTTGCAATCAGACCCCCACTGACCTAATAGTTATCCCCTATCCTGTGGATAGGAATAACATATATATAGAAGGCATGGTGGCTCAGAGGTTAACTGCTGATTTTTAACTCACCTCCATTATGGCAGAATTATAATCTGTGACTACAGCTACAATGTCTAAAGAAGCCTGAAAAAGTCTGAGAGACACACCCAGCCTCAGCATCGGTTCAGGCTGCAGCAGAGGAGAAGTCTAAACCATTGAGAAGACAACCATAGACTACCATAGATTATACACTGTATATAGGCTGTAGTCGCAGATCACAACTTCCCGAGCTGACTTAAAAAGCAGCAAAATCTAAGGAAACTAAACAGAAGGTGTTCATGCCCTATAGGTGCTTATTTACTCTACATATCATTGTAGATCTCCGTTAATTGCAGTTGCTCTCATAGACTACATATGCAACTATTTACAGTAGTCATACATCATGGGATCTATAAACATTTAGTTCTAGAAAACGTGTGATCGCATAGGAATATACCTCATTCAATTTCATCTTTGGATATGAAAATATTCTCTGGTTTATCTATAGGTTTTTAAAAGGATTGTCCAGCCAATATTTTTTTATTTATTTTTTTCAATTTAAAAAAGTCATAGTCTCCTCCCACACGCTCAACTCCTATTTGGATGCTTTCTAGCTCCTCCACAAGCCTCTACCTCCTGATACTTCTTAACCTAGCCAATGTGGCCATTTAACCCATCACTGGCCTCAAAAGTGATCAGGAATTAGAGGGACCTGGGAAGCGTTGGAATGGGAGCTGTGGAGGTTTGAGGTTTCACTTTTTTATATTTTTTTACAGCATTCTGACCCTTTGTAAAAATATTTCTATCAGCTAGACACCCCCTGATAAAAGTTATAGTTTATCTTCCTTCAGTGTGCCTGTATGCCTACAATTGCATGTCTTGCCAATTACTTCCGATTGAAAGTCTGCAATATCCCTGCAAATCCCTGTGGATTTTTTTTAAGACCCCATTCACATGTATTGTACTGTACTTTCGTTGTTGATTTTTGGTGAATGTGGACATAGCCTCAAATGAAATAATATATTTATGTTGGGGTTTGACATTACTTTATTGAAACTTAATGGTACAGATGATAAGCAACGGTATCGTAACATATGAATGTGGAATCTTGTGGATCCTTAAGTGAATGCAACAAAGCAGGCATGTATGAACAGAGACCAGGACCCCGGACCCGAACCCAAACTTTTCAGTAAAAGTTTGGGTTCGGTGTTCGGCGAGTTTATGGCGCTTTTTGAAAGGCTGCAGAGCAGCCAATCAACAAGCATTTAACTTGTGTGCCCTTAAAAACCATCACAGCCATGCCTACTAATGGCCAGTGCAGCATGTGACCCAGCCTATATATAAGCTGGAGTCACGTAGCGCTGCACGTCACTCTGCTCTGATTAGTGTAGGGATAGGATGCTGCTGCTGTGAGGGAGAGAATAGGACAGAATCTATAATCTGAAGTGCTTTCTAACTCAGCGATCTACCTAGATTTTGTTTTGTGGGCGCAGTGAACAATCTTTTTATGCTGCCCTGAGCCCAGTGACCCAGAAAAATAACTTTTTCCGTCTGTTAGTTAGGTGGGCGGCGGCGGCCATTTTATGCAAGTTCTGTGCACCAGCATGTCCATTTGTGTATTTGTGACAGTCAAATAGAAGCTTGAAATACTGCAATAATTTTCTAGGTTTTAAAAAACACCCATTTTTGGCAATACCCTCCATCTGGGGCCTATGCTGCATTTGTCAGTGTGCAGTTTAAGCTTGAAATACAGCAATAATTTTCTGGGTCTTAAAAAAACACAAATTTTTGTCAATACCCTCCATCTGGGGCCTATGCAGCATTAGTCAGTGTGAAATTTAGGTATGAAATACTGCAATAATTTTCTTGGTTTTAAAAAACACCCTTTTGGGGCAAAAGACTAAATTGTACAGCCCTTGCTGCATCTGTCAGTGTAAAATACAAGCGTTAGATACTACTGTCATATTCTGTTATTAAAAAAAACACCCATTTTGGTCAAAATACAAAATTTTCGGTGTTTGCTGCATCTGTCATTGTTACATACCAGCTTGAAATACTGCAATAATTTTCTGGGTTTAAAAAAGCACCCATTTTTGGCAATACCCCCCATCTGGGGCCTATGCAGCATTAGTCAGTGTGAAATTTAAGCTTGAAATACTGCAATAATTTTCTTGGTTTTAAAAAACACCCTTTTTGGGCAAAAGATGAAATTTCACAGCCCTTGCTGCATCTGTCAGTGTGAAATACAAGCATTAGATACTACTGTCATATTCTGTTTAAAAAAAATAAAAAAAAAATCATTTTGGGCAATACCCTACATCTGGGGCCTATGCTTCATTTGTTAGTATGACATGCAAGCTAGAAATACTGCAATAATATTCTGGGTTTAAAAAAAACACCCATTTTGGGCAAAATACTAAATTTGCGCCCTTGGCTGCATCTATCAGTGTGAAATACATGCGTTAGATGCAGGTGTTCTATTCTGATATTAATAAAACACCCATTTTGGTCCAAATACTAAATTTGCGGCCTTGGCTGCATCTGTCAGTGTGAAATACACGCGTTAGATACTATTGTTCTATTCTGTTATTTAAAAAACACCCATTTTGGGCCAAATACTAAATGTGCGTCCTTGGCTGCATCTGTCAGTGTCAAATACACGCGTTAGATACTGGTGTTCTATTCTGTTATTTAAAAAAACACCCATTTTGGGCAAGATCCAAAATTTGCGGAGAATGAGGAGAGCATCGATCAAGGGACGTGGCCCTGGTCGTGGTACTGCTGGTGGAGCTCCTGTTGCAGGGAGAGGACGTGGTCGATCTGTGCCAGCTACAGGCACAAGTGAAAAACCTTCCTCAAGAGGACAGAACCTTCAGCTTTATTTGGTGGGGCCTAATGCGGCTCTATGAATGGTGAGGCCAGAACAAGTACAGGTGATAGTAGACTGGGTTGCTGACAGTGTCTCCAGTTCCTTCACATTGTCTCCCACCCAGTCTCCTGCTGAAAGATCAGAGTTAGCACCTGCAGCCGATGTCCATCCTTTCACCTCACCCCCTTGCAATTCAGCCAAGCAGTCTGAGCCCCAAGTCATGCAGTAGTCTCTTCTGCTTTTCGATGACTTTGCTAGCAGGGTTTCCCAGGGCCATCCACATAGCCCTGCCCCAGAAGCAGAAGAGACCAATGCCCAGCCATTTATGTTTCAAGATGAGTACATGGGAGGACCACTGCAGCACATCTCAGATGATGACGAAACACAGGTGCCAACTGCTGTGGCTTTCTGCAGTGTGCAGACCGACAAGGAGGGCAGGGGTGAATACTGGGTGAAAGACGATGTGGAGGACGATGAGGTCCTCGACCCCACATGGAATCAAGGTCATGCGAGTGACCTGTGTACTTCGGAGGAAGAGGCGGTGGTCGCACAGAGCCACCAACACAGTAGAAGAGGGAGCAGGGTGCAAAAGCAGAGCGGCCGTCCCCTAGACAGTACGCCTGCTACTGCCCAATGCAGAAAGGGACCGAGCACACCAAAGCCAGCTCCAAGGAGTTCCCTGGTGTGGCAGTTCTGATGACAAGACACGAGTGGTTTGCATGTTGTGCAATCAGAGCCTGAAGCAAGGCATAAACGTTCTCAACCTGAGCACAACCTGCATGACCAGGCATCTAAGTGCAAAGAACGAGCTGCAGTAGAGTAGACACCTCAAAAACAAAGAAAGGTCTATGGCTCCTGCTTCCTCTTCTGCTGCAGTCTCGGCCTCTTCATCCACCTATGGAGTGACAGTGGCACCTGCCACCCCGCAAACAGAGGATCTGCCAGCAACACCACTACTTGGGTCACCAAGCATCTCCACAATGTCTCATGGAAGCGTTCAGCTCTCCATCTCCCAAACACTGGAGCAGAAGAGTAAGTACCCCCCTACCCACCCGCAATCCCTGGCCCTAAATACCAGCATTTCAAAATTACTGGCCTTTGAAATGCTGTCATTACGTCTGGTGGAGACGGAGAGTTTTAAAAGCCTTATGGCGGTGGCTGTCCCACTGTACATCATGCTCATCCCTTCCCTGCACAACCAAGTAGGGGACAAAATCAGGTGTGCACTGCGCAACAACATCTGTGGCATGGTCCACCTAACTACGGATACGTGGACCAGTAGGCACGGTCAGGGACGTTATATCTCCCTAACAGCACATAGGGTAAATGCAGTGGCGGCTGGGCCTGAGGCGGATAGCAGTTTGGCGCATGTCTTATCACAACCGAGGATTGCAGGGCGCTTCTCTTTGCCTCCTTCCCTAGCTTCCTCCTCCTACTCCGCTTCCTAATCCTCTACTGCCTCCTCATCCGGTCAGCGTAACACCTTCACCACCAACTTCAGCACTGCCAGGGGTAAACGACAGCAGGCAGTTTTAAAACTTATCTGTTTGGGGTACAAACCCCACACTGCGCAGGAGCTGTGGACGGGCTTGAACAACAGACCTGGTGTTGTGCGATAATGGGCGAAATCTTGTCGCAGCTCTGGGACTAGCCGGTTTGACGCACATCCCTTGCCTGGTGCATGTGCTGAATTTGGTGGTGCAGAGGTTCCTTAAAAAATACCCTGATATGTCAGAGCTGCTGCAGAAAGTTTGGGTCGTCTGTGCGCGCTTTCGGCATTCTCACCCTGCTGCAGCTCGGCCTTCCCACTCACTGCCTCATATGCGATTTGCCCACAAGGTGGAACTGTACCTTGCACACGCTGGCCAGACTGTGCTAGCAGAAGCAGGCGATTGTGGAGTTTTAGCTGCAGCACGCAAGGGTAAGTCGCTCTGCGGAACAGCACCACTTCACCACCAATGACTGGGCCTCTATGCGAGACCTGTGTTCCTTGTTGCGCTGTTTTGAGTACTCCACCAACATGGCCAGCGCCATTCTCAGCGTTACTATTCCTCCTACTATGCCTCCTTGAATAAATGCTTCTGGCGATGATGGAAGAGGATGTGGCACAGGAGGAGGAGGAGGAAGAGGGATCATTTCATAGGGTTTCCGGCCAGTCATTCAAAAGTGGCTCAGAGGGTGGGTTCCTGCACCCACAAACGCCAGGTAAACAATTGTCCAGCCAGAGCACAGTTCTGGAGGATGAGGAGGTGGAGGATGAGGAGGAGGAAGAACCATGTTCACAGCAGGGTGGCACCCAGACCAGCTCATGGCCATCACTGGTGCGAGGCTGGGGGGATACAGAGGACGCAGACGAAACACCTCCCACAGAGGACAGTTTGTTGTTGCCTCTGGGCAGCCTGGCACACATGAGCGAGTACATGCTGCAATGTCTCCGCAAAAACCGCTGAGTTGCCCACATTCTAACTTGTGCTGATTATTGGGTGGCCACGATGCTGGATCCCCGTTACAAGGACAACGTACCATCCTTAATTCCGTCGCTGGAGCGTAATCATATGATGAGCGAGTACAAGCGCACGCTGGTAGACGCCCTGCTGGTGGCATTCTCATCTGACAGCGGGGGCACAGTGGAAGCACAAGGCGAAGACAGAGGAAGAGGTCGCCAACACAGCTGGGGCACCACCAGCACCTCAGAAGGCAGGGTTAGCATGGCCGAAATGTGGAAAAGCTTTGTCAGCATGCCACAACCACCAGCACCACCAGCTGATATGGAACGTCTTAGCAGGAGGCAGTATTTCAGCAACATGGTGGAGCAGTATGTGTGCACACGCCTACACGTACTGAATGACGGGTCTGCCCCCTTCAACTTATGGGTCTCCAAATTGGGCACATGGCCTGAGCTTGCCCTTTACGCCTTGGAGATGCTGGCCTGCCCTGCAGCCAGTGTATTATCTGAACGTGTGTTTAGCACGTCAGGGGGCATTATCACAGACAAGCGCTGCTGCCTGTCCACAGCCAATGTAGACAAGCTCACATTCATTAAAATGAACCAGGCATGGATCCCACAGGACTTGTCCGTACCTTGTGCAGAATAGACATGTATACCGGCCTTACCCAGCCATTGTTATACTACAGCGCAATTGCTCATTGTTGTATTTGGAGTGTACCCTAATAAAAAAATAAAAATAAAATTAAAACCAAAGACCAGTGTTGGCTATCTCGTCCTCCTCCACCGACGCTTCCACCTACACCGCTACGTCCAACACCTCCTCAAACTCCTACTCCATATGGGTCTCCACCTCATAAATCAAGATTATTTTTTTTAATTTGTACGTATTTTATTTTATGTCATTTCACTAATTTGTCTGTTACATTTTTGGGTGATATTCACCAATTTTTGGGTGTGATATACCACTACTATACCTAGTAGACTGGTATAAAAATTTCACTAATTTGTCTGTTACATATTCGGGTGAAATGCACCAAATTTTGGGTGTGATATACCCCTGCTTTACCTAGTAGACAGGTAAAAAAAAAAATCACTAATTTGTCTGTTACATTCTCGGGTGAAATTCACCTATTTTTGGCTGTGATATACCTCTGCTATACCTAGTAGACAGGTAAAAACATTTCACTAATTTGTCTGTTACATTCTTGGGTGACATTTGACCATTTTTGCGTGATTACACCCCTGCTCAGCATAGGTGACAGGGAAGTAAATTTCTAAAATTCTTTGTTAATTGACGCGCACCACTTCTTTACTTGTAAGCTCCGGCTTCAATAATTTGTCCCACTTTTCCACTCGATCAACATTTAATTTCACCCATTGACCTCCCTTAGATGTGGTATCTCTTTCTCATGCTACCTCTCCGGCGTGGAACCCTGATTCACCGATAACTGTGATCAACACGGTAGGCGCAGAAAAGAACATCGAAAGTTGATAGAGAAGATATCCAAATGGATCGTGGATGTCACGGGGCCGTGCGATCAGGCAGAAATCATCTAGACTACAGTCAACAAATCGACAGCAGGGCCTCTCCTGTTTAACGTTTCCAAATCCAAAATACCCTAGTGACATTCCCTATAATTTTTAATAATCATTCCAATAACAGGGCATCTTAAGAGTCCTATATTGTTATTTATTGGTTATTTATCCCCGCCCCCCATGTGCGAACACAGCACTTAGCATGGGTTATGACAAGTCATCATGACTGAAAGAAATATCTCAGAATTCAGCAAGGAATTCCCACATTTTGTCCCTCGACCAAGGGACATGTTTAAACATCTGTGTGTATTTAGAGAATACACATGAAGAAAGTTGATCCCGGTGAGTGTGACCAGCACAGACAGAGCAAATATTAGCCATACTTTAGTGCATATATTCTATCTTGAAACAGAAATTGGTTGGCTATGGGCTATAGACTCAACCTTTTAATGGGCTTTTAAAATGGGAAATTATAGTTCATTATGGCCATTTACTCAACAATTGCAGAATGGACTCTGATGATGGCTAATCAGAGAATAAGAAGTCACCAGCGGGCACTACTATTGTAAAGCATCAGGAAGGGCGATTGAAGACCACAGGACACCTAGTTTTAGGTAATTAGACCATTCCAGTGGTTTCCCTCTCAGTATGAAGAATTAGGCCATGAAAGTCAGAAGGATATTAAATAAGACAAACATTCAATCATTTCTGTAAAGTTAAGATATCATTATTCTAGTACAGAATCGACTGTTAAAGTGGTAAAACTAGGATGATAAAATGAAGTTATGTAAGTAAAATCTCTTTGCTGTTTTATGCTTATTAAAGCTAATGACTTCTGGTTGGATTGTGTGATATAAGCAAGCTTAAAAGGGTAGTTTTCCCTTCAGGGGCTTTTCAGAAAGACACCCCCCATGTGGCCGGATCTGCTGAGGCAAGCATATTTACTTGCTCCCTGCTGCTGGGTTCTGGCAGCTTTGCTCCCCGCAATGGCCTCATACGTCATGTCACACCTGGAGGACAAGTCACATTTGCGGCTAGTCATTGGAAACAGTGGCCATGAGACCTCTGTCAAACCCTGCAGTAGCAATACATGGCCAAACTAAACTTTCCAATATTCAAAAAAGCAAACTGGTCGGCACCAAACATCGACACCATGGAAGTCCAGTCCAGCAGGGTAACTCATGAGTGGTGCTCAGTGGAAAAAGGTACGCACAAATATGGAATAAAAAAAATAGATGAAGTCCCTGTCACTCAACCAACATTACTCCCCGCATTGTGCATTTTGTTTAATAAAGTGGATATTATACAAGTTGGGTGAGTGCCATGGATTGCATCTATTTTTTGGAAACTAAACTTTCCCTAATGACAAAATTCAAAGACAACCCCTTTAAACGGATTGTTCACTTCCAGGATCCTTTCAGGCAGACGTATGTCTAAACCAACAGTTCGGTGAACCCTACTGTGTATGGGGCTCCAAAACAGATGGATGGTCACTGCACCTCTGCTAACAAAGTTATACCAGCAGAAAAGGATTCAATGTTTGATGAAGTTTTGCCTTTTCCGATGACTTTTTTCTGCTTCATCGAACAAATGGACTTTGGCGTCTCAGGCGAGAAACAACTGAGAATAAATACCTTGCAACCACTGATGGAAGAAAACAAGCTGGTGGTGGCAGTTATGGTCTTGGAAACTTTTTCGTCGCATTCTCTGGGCCCACTCATACTTGTGGAAAGCACCCTCAACCAAGTTGGGTATGAATCTATCCTTGCAGATCACGTACACCCATACATGTTAATTGTCTTCCCTGGGGAAGATGGGATCTGCCAGCAAGATGAATCGTAATGTTAACTCTATGGATCCTCCCTCAAGCACCCTCCTACAGCTGTAGGATGCACTACAGTCAGCATGGCTCCAAATACCTGTGACCTACAAGTGCCATATTAAGTCACTACCAGCCTATCTAGCTTCCGTCCGTGTGGTTACTTTGGATATTAGCTGGTGGTCACAATAATATGACTCAACTGTGTACTTACATATTTACACAGTTACATATTGTTAGTATGGTTGAAAAGAGGTAAGTCCATGAAGTACAACCAAAGGATGTGTGGGCATGTAAATTTAGGAAAGGGGAGTAAGAACCAGACTTTTACACATTTTCATAAGCAAGATAATGCTATAATATAGTATTATTATCATTATTATTATTATTATTATTATGTAGTGAAGGTTCTATCGACTTTTTAAAAGCTCCCTGTTTATTTTCACAAATATTCTGATATAAACGTCTGCCTTGGGATTGAGTGGCATATTTTACATTGATATGCAAAGTTCTGGCAGCACTACTGAACCCGACACATTGGGAAAACCATGGAAGATACCTTACAAGGCGGTGGTGGTGCAAGCAGATGTGGATCCTGGCTGATGATCCCAACGTCAGACAAATACAAAAAAATTTGCAGCACTCGCCAGGTATTGCTTGAAAAAGACCGAGGCAGGTCGAAACGTTGCATCACCTTGCTGTTTTATGGAATAAAACCATCACTGGATTTTCTACAAATGGCGAGTGCTGTGGATTTTTTTGTATTTATATTTTACATTGATACACATGATTTCAAACCTGGATTGTTATCTGGATGTACAACCACTCAAAATAAAATATGAATTCATTGCATCACAATTTTGGAATGGTGTAAACTACTATATGGTATTGACTGATAAGTCTTCCACAAGCAACCATCCATGACCGTGAGTGCAGACCTCATTTCGTTCAAGAAACTCCAGAGACAGACTTCTGATCCATTCCTGCAGGTCCATGCACTGCTCTGATATGCAGAAGGTGAACAGTTTTACAGCTCCTCTCAAGTCTCTCAGGAAAATCCCATTGTCACATTTTTCACAGGTTGTTTAATTACACAAACGAAGGAGCGGTGGCCTCCCTTTAGCTTGCACAACATCTTCTCCCTTGGGGCAGGTGCATATTAAAGCTAATTCAACCTTGTTTCCTGATTGCTTTGGGCAACAACAAATTGTTCCCCAGGGAAGAGTAAAAAAATCAGTTATGATCTCAGTGTCTTGGGGAGAGATTAGAGGACTCACACTGGTGACACCACAGCAGGCTCTACCAATGCAACTGATTTCACCTTTAATCCTTGCAATGAGTGAATATCTCCAGCAAGGCTGCCGATGTCTCCTAAGGTTCACAGATAAAGAATGCCCCATGACGTGGAAGTGAGCAGAATGAAGAGATGGACAGAGCTTATTACTCAGCTGCTCAACCCTTTCTGTATCTCATTTACATCTGTGTTCAGCATATATTGAAACTAGAGACACGAATATATGATACTTCTAACTACAGAAATAAGTCAGATGAATGGCATTTGTTTCAGTCCATGTCGCAGGGACAGGTAGAAGTAGCTTTACCATGAATAACTTAATAACTGTTACTTAAAGACCACTACCCCTAAAGTCAGGAGACAATTAGAGTGTAGCTATAAAAACAGCTAGGGCATCAAAGTTTAAATTTTTTTTAACATTCAGACAAGTGTCAAACATGAAATGCTTTCTGCTGCGAATGTTCTAAAATGTATCCCAAATATCAGGAGCAGAGATTACTATTTCCATACCTTTGGTGACATGGTGACATTTATCGGATGCTATGGGGGGCATTAATCATGAGGCTAATATTTGAAGGCAGTTTTGCTTGGTGTATTTTACAAAATGTATTAAATGTTGCAGATTGTTTCTTAACAAATCTAAAGCTTTTGTCTAAAAATGCTACTACAGTTTTTTTTTATGCCACCCCTCTACTGGAGTGAGTTTGTGACTTTTTTGTGAATTAAAAAAAAAAATTGTAGTAAAAAGTCTGGAAGGAAGCTAATTAACATAGGTAACCACACCTACTTTTCAAAACTGGATCAAGTGGCATAAAGATGCAACTAAACGCAAAAAAGTTAAAAAGCCCTATTTTGTGACTTAAAAACCAGGATTCTGGAGGGTATAGTTTGATAAAATCCCCCTTAGTTCATCAAGTCACCCAGGAACAGCTGCCTCCAAGCCAGGATGCAAAAGTGATAAGCACATGGTCATATCTTTTATAGGGCCACCTATGACTGCCAATGTTCAGGTGGTATTGTTACAGGGGTAGGCTGTTGTTATTGTTCATTTGGTTTAGGAGGCTTTTAAGGGCCTGCTACAGAATTTCGTATAATAATTTGCCAGGCTCAGAAGTCCCCTACTACAATCTGACATAACAGTCTTCAAGACACATCTGCCTAGAAAACAATTTGCAGTGACAGAATCCCTCATAACAATTTGGCAGTGACAGAAGCATATTGTGAAGGAGGCTTATATTTCCAAAAATTGCTGATGCACTGTAGTATGAACATCTTCAGCTTGCTCATTTGTATTGTTACAAACTTCTGTAGATGTATGTCAAAGGGTTTTTACGAGACTTTAACACTGATGACCTATCCTCAGTCGGGGTCCGACACACGGGACCCCTGCTGATCAGGCAGTGGTGCTCGTATTAGTGCCACAGCCTTCTCTCAGCTTTTCCTAGGCCAATGACGACACGATCATTGGTCACATGGCCTAGGAGCAGCTCAGTTCCATAGAAGTAAATAGGACCACTATACAATTTAGAAAGCTGTGCTTGATAACCACAGAGAAGACTGCTGCCTTCTCAAACAGCTGATCAGCGGGAGTCCCCGGTGTTGGAACTAGGGATCGACCGATTATCGGAAGTACCGATATTATCGGCCGATATTCAGGATTTTGTACATTATCGGCATCTAACCTTGCCGATATACCGATAATGTGTATAGAGCTAATACTAGTGAGTGCTTCCATTATGGAAGCGCGCACTAGTATGCATCGGGTGCCGGGAGTGGGGAAGAAGCTGCACTGTCCTAACCCTGTACAGCTTCAAGACGTAGTACGCGCACTATGACCTGGCGCTGCACGCTGTCAGGTGACAGTGCAGCATGGTCCCGGAGAACACAGAGGATCGAGACGCCGGACCCGGAGATTAAGTGGAGCCGCGGTGCAGGAGAGGTGAGGAGTTTTTTATTTTATTCATCTGAGGTCTGATAGGGGTTACCAAAAGTCTGATCTGAGGTCTGATAGGGGTTAATAAAGGTCTGATCTGAGGTTTGATAAGGGTTAATAATGCTCTGATCTGAGGTCTGAAAGGGGTTAATAAAGGTCTGATAGGGGTTAATAAAGGGCTGATCTGAGGTCTGATAGGGGTTAATAAAGGGCTGATAGGGGTTAATAAAGGGCTGATATGAGGTCTGATAGGGGTTAATAAAGTCAGTGAGGAGGGGGGAATGGTGTTGAAATTGGCATTTGGCACTAGTATATTATAAATGTAAATTATAAATTGACTACCAACTAAGGGCTTTATTAATTTATAATTTGCATTTATAATATACTAGTGCCAAATGCAAATTTCCACCACCTCAGTGACTACCAACTAATATAGTATATATTTTGAGATATAAAATATCGGTATAAATTATCGGCTATCGGCCTAAAAGGTCACAGATTATCGGTATCGGCTCTAAAAAAATCAATATCGGTCGATCCCTAGTCGGAAACCCACCGATCAGATACTGATGACCTATTCAGAGGATAGGTCATCTGTATTAAAGTCTCGAAAAGCTATTTAACCCTTTCATGACCAAGGGTCATTGATGCCCCAGTGTCCAGGTCAAAATTTACAAATCTGACATGCGTCACTTTATGTGGTAATAGCTTTGGAACTCTTTTACTTATCCACGCCATTCTGAGATTGTTTTCTCGTGACACATTGTACTTCATGATAGTCATATATTTGAGTCAATATATTTTACCTTTATTTATGAAAAAAATCCCAAATTTACCAAAGATTTGGAAAAATTCACAATTTTCCAAATTTCAATATCTCTGCTTCTAAAACAGAAAGTGATACCTCATAAAATATTTATTACTTAACATTCCCCATATGTCTACTTTATGTTGGCATCATTTTGGAAATGTCATTTTATTTTTTTAGGACGTTAGAAGGCTTAGAAGTTTAGAAGCAATTCTTACAATTTTTAAGAAGATTTCCAAAACGCACTTTTTAAGGACCAGTTCAGGTCTGAAGTCACTTTGTGGGGCTTACATAGTGGAAACCCCCATAAATGACCCCATTGTAGAAACTACACCCCTCAAGTTACTCAAAACTGATTTTACAAACTTTGTTAACTCTTTAGGCGTTCCACAAGAATTAAAGGAAAATGGAGATGAAATTTCAAAATTTCACTTTTTTGGCAGATTTTCCATTTTATAATTTTTTTTTCTTTAACACATTGAGAGTTAACAGCCAAACAAAACTCAATATTTATTACCCTGATTCCGCGGTTTACATAAACACCCCACATGTGGTCGTAAACTGCTGTACAGGCACACGGCAGGGCGCAGAAGGAAAGGAATGCCATATGGTTTTTGGAAGGCAGATTGTGCTGGATTGGTTTTCTGAACGCCATATGTTTTTTAACTTTCTGCTGATCGTCTTGTGCAGGGGCTCGTTTTTTGCAGAAAGAGTTGAGGTTTTTATTGGTACCATTTTTGGGTACATAGGATTTTTTGATCATTCATTATTACACTTTATGGGGCAAGGTGACCCAAAAATTGGCTGTTTTGGAACAGTTTTCATTTATTTAATTTTACAGCGTTCATCTGAGGAGTTAGGTCATGTGATAGTTTTATAGAAAAGAAACAATGATGTTTTAGTGTCTCTATAGTCTGAGAGCCATAGCTTTTTTATTTTTTGGGCGATTGTCTTAAATAGGGTATCATTTTTTGCAGGACGAGGTGACAGTTTGATTGGTACTATTTTGGGGGTCATAAGCCTTTTTGATCGCTTGCTGTTGCACTTTTTGTGATGCAAGTTGACACCTAATATGTGTATTTTATTTTTTTAATAGGAAAAGGCAATTTCTTTTTTTAATTTACATTTTAATTTATTTATTTATTTATTTTTACTTTTATTATTTTGACTGCATGGGGCGGGGAGGGGGCAGACCGTATCAGGGCAGCTAGGAGATGAGCTGCAGGCGGCACAAGGGGGGGCACAGCCACAGATCGGGGGCACAGAGGGCGGGTGTATTACGAGGACACATTACCTGATTTCATGCTCTGATCTGCAGAGCGCAGATCAGAGCATGAAACCGGCATTTTTTCACTGCCGCGATCCGATTGGTTAGTCTGCACAGACTAACCAATCGGATCGATTGCCGGCAAGGGGCCACTCTGATTGGTCCCTTGCCGGCATTACTGCACTGTATGCTGTCCGTGACAGCATACAGGGCAGGGGCAGAAGCTTTAATCCAAGCGCTTTGCAGCGCTTGGATTAAAGAGCTGCCAGAACGGGGTATGTGCAGCTATCACGTATATATACAGATTGCAGTCGGGAAGGGGTTAAAAAAAATCTGAATGCTTGCTGGATTCAGGCGACATGTTCCCATTTATGACTGGCTTCAGTATGAATGTCACAGAAATATTTTCAATGAATATCTGCCTTTTCTGACCACATTCTGTCTCATTACAACTATATATATTCCCTATAACATCACCGATTTTTTAAAAGTCTTTGGGACAGGAAAATGTGTTACAAATACCTGGTCTTTCATCATTAAATTTACTACTGTAATGGCAAGTATATGTACAATCCACAAAAAGCAAACAAATTATATTAATGAATAACTCCTCAAAATGATTTATTGTTCAGTCAAAATTTAAATGCGTAATCGCAGAACTGCTCTCTGTTTAGGGTTTTGATTCCATGCATTTTGGGGGATTTTTTTTGTTTCCCATGGCAGTCAATTAGGTTCCAGATCTTATTTTTCAGTAGCCCTATGAAAAATGAAAGAAGAAATCTATTTGGTAGCTAATGGCGCTTCCCCTACTGAACCATTTTGTTATAAATCTATATACAATCACAGGTTTGTATATTGGGGACCATGGGGCCAATGTATATACAGTGAGGAACAGAGGTATTTGAACACCCTGCGATTTAGCAAGTTCTCCCACTTAGAAATCATGGAGGGGTCTGAAATTCACATTGTAGGTGCATTCCCACTCTAAAAGACAGAATAAAAAATAAAAAAAAGGAAATCACATTGTATGATTTTTAAAGAATTTATTTGTCTTGCACTGCTGAACATAAGTATTTGAACACCTGAGAAACAGCAAGAATTCTGGCTCTCAAAGACCTGTTACTGTGCCTTTAAATAGTCCACCTCTACTCCACTCATTAATCTAACTTAGTAGCACCTCTCTGAGCTCTTTAAAGACACCTGTCCACCCCACAGTCAGTCAGACGCCAACTACTACCATGGGCATGACCAAAAAGGTGTCAAAAGACACCAGAGACAACATTGTGGACCTGTACAAGGCTGGAAAAAGCTACCGGGCAATTGCCGAGCAGCTTGGTGAAAATAGATCAACTGTTGGAGCAATTGTTAGAAAATGGAAAAGGCTATAGACGACTGTCAGACTCCTTCGGACTGGGCCTTCATGCAAGATATCACCTCGTGGGGTATCACTGATGATAAGAAAGGTGAGGAATCAGTCCAGAACTACAAGGGAGGAGCTGGTCAATGACATGAAAAGAGCTGGGACCACAGTTTCAAAGGTCACTGTCGGTAGAAGACTACAGCGTCATGGTTTCAAATCATGCTTTGCACGGAAGGTTCCCCTCATCACATGTCCAGGCCCATCTGAAGTTTGCCAATGACCATCTGGATGTTCCAGAGGAGGCATGGGAGAAAGTCATGTGGTCAGATAAGACCAAAGGAGAACTTTTTGGTCTAAAATTCACTCGTCGTGTTTGGAGGAAAAAGAAGGATCAGTTGCATCCCAAGAACATCATCCCTACTGTGAAGCATGAGGATGGTAACATCATGCTTTGGGGGTGCTTTTCTGCAAAGGGGACAGGATGACTTCACTGTATTAAGGAGAGGCTGAATGGGGCCATTTATTGTGACATTTTGAGCAACAACCTCCTTCCCTTAGTCAGAGCATTGAAGATGGGTCGTGGCTGGGTCTTCCAACATGACAACCCGAAGCACACAGCCAGGATAACCAAGGAGTGGCTCCGTAAGAAGCATATCAAGGTTCTGGAGCGGCCTAGCTAGTCTCCATACCCAAATCCATAGAACATCTTTGGAGGGAGCTGAAACTCTGTGTTGCTCAGCGACAGCCCAGAAACCTTACAGATCTAGAGGAGAGCTGTGTGGAGGAATGGGCCAAAATCCCTGTTGCAGTGTGTGCAAACCTGGTCAAGAACTACAGGAAATATTTGACCTTTGTAATTGCAAACAAAGGCTTCTGTACTGTACGAAGGAACATGAGGCCATCATTTATGGTTGGTACACGGGGGCCATGAACCTGTGGGTTTTTTCTTTCTTGAAGTGTCATTATTGCTTTACAGTCTGACACTTCAGCTGTTTAGTATGGCTGTAAAGCTGATCCGGGACGGCTCTTACTAGGAGTAGCCAAAGTGCTTGGAGGGTGGCTACTCCCCATGTTCCAGGCTGGGTCTTGGGAGGCTTAGAAAAAGCAGTCACCATTAATCAGGTGGTGTGGATTATCCTCCATCTCACAGTGAAGCTGTAGAGTCTCTGTGATTTGGGATCTGTAGATGTGTGCCGTGCAAAAGGGCTGAGAGCCGCATGCTGGAAAACAGGCCCCTGAAGCAAAACTGCTATCAAGGTGAAAGTTTGTGTTCTGTGGACTTTCCATGGTGTAAACAAACGCCAAGACTGCGAACTGTTATTTTATTTTGCCTTCTGTGTGAATAAACACTGAACATTTAAGTTGAAGACTTTGTGATTGCCTCTATACTGTGTCCGCAAACCTGCCTACCAGAGCGAATCCCCACAGTACCAAATATTAACACTGATTTTCTCAGGTGTTCAAATACTGATGTTCAGCAGTGCAAGACAAATACATTCTTTAAAAATCATACAATGTAATTTCCTGATTATTTTTTTTATTCTGTGTCTCAGAGTGGGAATGCACCTACAATGTGAATTTCAGACCCCTCCACGATTTCTAAGTGGGTGAACTTGCAAAATCGCAGGGCGTTTAAATACTTCTGTTCCTCACTATAAGTACTATAGAAGTAAATCAGATATTAACTGCTGACTTCCAGAAAAAAATGCTTTATATAATACAAATATAAACATTGTTTAAATTAATATATAATATAGTTTGTGTGTGTGTGTGTGTGTGTATATATATATATATATATATATATATATATTGATAGGAAAAAGGCAGCACTCCAAAACAATAAAATAAAAAAAATTATACTTTATTCACCTCAGTGGCAATGGCAACGTTTCGGCTCTGTATCCGAGCTTTACACAAGCAAAGTAATAGGACACAGTGAACAATATATATACACCCACAATTAATTATGTCATATCACGTGTCAAATACCTAATCAGTGCATTAACTCATTTAACATCTAAATACAATGATTAAGGCTAGTTTCACACTTGCGGCAGGACGGATCCGACATGCTGTTCACCATGTCGGATCCGTCCTGCGGCTATTTTGCCGTGCCCGCGGACCGCCGCTCCGTCCCCATTGACTATAATGGGGACGGGGGCTGAGCTCCGGCGTAGCGCGGCGGTGCACGGAGAAAGCCGCCGGACTAAAAAGCCTGACATGCAGTAATTTTAGTCCGGCGGCCTTTCTCCGTGCACCGCCGTGCTGCGCCGGAGCTCCGCCCCGTCCCCATTATAGTCAGTGGGGACGGAGCGGCGGTCCGCGGGCACGGCGAAATAGCCGCAGGACGGATCCGACATGGTGAACAGCATGTCGGATCCGTCCTGCCGCAAGTGTGAAAGTACCCTTAAAACATAACTTGATCTAAAAAATTACATGATGGTGTCAATAAATATATTCCAACTGTTGCAAACATGATCCGTGAAATGACATATAACATACGTGTACATGTGTAAAATGCATTCATTTAAATAGCTTCCAGAGCTTCTTAATCTTGCAATGGATAAAGTGATGAAATAGTTAAAAAGTGACGTGTGCATTAAACAGTAATGTCGATGATGAATAACATGATAAGTAGGAAAACACTGACCCTATGTGCCGCGATCCCACACCTGTGACAAAGCCAACGGCTTTGGCGTGCATTCAAACTTACTACGCATGCCCCGGCTTGCGTACAACCAATACATCATTATGACGAAGGAGGATCTAATCGAGTATACGCAGATCAATCCCACACACCAGGCGGCCATCTGACAAGAGGTCAAATGATAGCACGAGTCTCAGTATATTAACTGGATTATCGCGTAAGTCCAGATCTCGAGCAAAAGGCCACTTCCATTCATGTCAGCATACACTGGGGCTATACAATGTCGAATCAACAACTGTTTACCGTCAAGCAAACAATTTGCCGCATACCACCAGGAAAGTCGCATGGAAACCTGCACATATATGCCGCGTCCATTACCACTATCACAGTGTGTCATTGCGGGGCCCAGGAGTGATCATGCATCTGTCACAACCAGACAGCTGAGAAGCTCTGACAGAAGCCTTTCAGAACCTCCTCCTTGAGTTCTCTTTGTTGTGGTATTCAGTTCCTCATCTCGTTAGCCTCTCTCAGCTGTCATGTAGTTGGACTAATTGCATCCCTTTAAATTCCGCCCCATAATGCATTACTGGGCGGCTTATACTTCTTCCTGGAGTGTGTGTGCATGCTTATCCTGTTTTCCTGTCTGCTACAAAGTTAAGTGCTAAGTGTTATTTTCTGTTTGCTGGATCCCAGGTGACCCTGACTCCCTCCGTGTCTGGTGTAGGGAGCCGGTGGTCGTGTCCCCTCACTATTGTAGGGTGTTCAGGGGTTATATAGTCGAGGTACGTGGCTATGCAACCATCCACCTCTGGGATCTTTGCATAGGCTGAGCAGCCAGGGAAAGTGCTAGGTCTTGTGCAGGGGTCTCCCCTTGGTTCCTTAGCTTTGGATCCAGTGAGTCATATATGAATGTTGCATTGTCTTGTTTCCCGTACACCATCCGTGACATTATAAGCCGCCAAAACCGTCTCAAGCATGGATCCGGTTTCACTTTTGGCTGAACGCCTTCAGGGTCTTTCATTGGAGGTAGCTGATCTCCGCAGGACTTTTTCTCAGCTTCAAGTGACCGGTTCAGCTGGCGTTCATGGAGTTTGTTCTGAGCCTAAGATCTCGCTCCTGAATACGTTTTCCGGGGGTAGTGAGAATTTTGTGCGTTTTAGAGAGGCTTGAAAACTCCATTTTCGCCTTCTTCCCCATTCCTCTGGTGATGAGGAACGGAGGGTGGGGATCATTACATCGCTGCTCAGGGGTAACGCTCAGTCCTGGGCCTTTTCGCTGCCGGAGGGGGCACGGCCCCTCCGTTAAGTGGACGAATTCTTTTTAGCCCTGGGTCAGATATATGATGATCCGGATCGTATTGCTCTGGCTGAGTCTAGACTACGTCTATTATGCCAGGGTAAACAATCCGCAGAGATATACTGCTCAGAATTTCGGAGATGGGCAGCTGATACTGGTTGGAATGATGCTGCACTCCGAAAACAATTTTGCCATGGTCTTTCAGAGGGATTGAAAGATGCATTTGCCTTTCATGAAAGGCCTATTTCCTTGGACTGTGCTATGTCTCAGGCCGTTCGTACTGACAGGCGTCTTAGAGAGAGAAGAGAGATCTCTCCTTCCTGTCATACTCAGTCCCAGGACAGTGCAGCGGTCCCATTCTGTGCGCAGGGGTCTCAGTCGCTGTCAGCCCCTTCTGAGCAAGAGCCCATGCAGCTGGGGTTGATTGCTTCTGACAATAGAAGATTCAGCTCGCATGGGAGGGTTTGTTTTTGTTGTGGAGGTATAAATCATTTGGCAAATATTTGTCCCTCTAGGAGATTCAGGCAGTTCTCTGGGAGTAATAAAGAAACAAACAGGAAAAAATATTTTAAAAATGTTCCGTCTGTTACTATTGGCAGGGTTGAGGCGGAAATTGAAGGTTTTCCGTTTGCTTGTAGTTCCCGTTTTGTCCTGCCTGCTAGGGTGGCGCTAGAGTGCAAGAGCATTTTTTGTGAGATTTTTGTGGATAGTGGAGCAGCTGTCAATCTCATTGATAATCAATTTGCGATAACTCATGGTTTCCAGGTGCACACTTTGGGAAAGGATATACCTGTTTTTGCTATTGATTCCGCTCCACTTTCTCAGAAATCATTAAAGGGAATAGTTCACAATATCCGTTTAATTGTGAGTGATGCTCATGTTGAGGATGTGTCATGTTTCGTCCTGAGCGGTTTGCCTACCCCTCTAGTGTTGGGGCTACCCTGGCTCACTAAACATAACCCCACCATTGATTGGCAAGCGAGGCAAATAAATGGTTGGAGTGACTTTTGCAGAGAGAATTGCCTCACGACATCTGTTTCTGAGGTTGCTACTAAGACTGTACCATATTTTCTCTCAGAATTTTCGGATGTCTTCTCTGAGAGTGGAGTTCAGGATTTGCCTACGCACAGGGAGTATGAGTGCCCTATTAATCTCATCCCAGGCGCCAAGCTGCCTAAATCTCGTTTATACAATCTTTCCCAACCTGAAAGGATCGCTATGCGTGCTTATATCTCTGAGAGTCTGAGAAAAGGACACATACGACCCTCGAAGTCACCTGTTGCCGCTGGTTTTTTCTTTGTTAAGAAAAAAGATGGTTCTTTAAGACCTTGTCTGGATTTCAGGGAGCTGAACAGTATCACTATTCGTAAGGCGACCGTGTGTCTTTTTCTCAAAAAAACTCTCCTCCGCAGAGAGAAATTACGATGTGGGAGATAGGGAATTGTTGGCCATCAAGTTGGCTTTTGAGGAATGGCGCCATTGGCTAGAGGGAGCCAGAAACCCTATTACCGTGTTTACTGACCATAAAAATCTGGCCTACTTGGAGTCAGCCAAGCGTCTGAACCCGAGACAGGCAAGATGGTCTTTGTTCTTTTCAAGATTTAATTTTGTTGTCACGTTCCGCCCTGGGGTTAAGAATGTGAAGGCAGATGACCTGTCACGTTGTTTTCCGGGAGGCGGGAATTTTGAAGACCCGGGTCCCATTTTGGCCGAAGGGGTAGTGGTCTCTGCTCTTTTTTCTGAATTGGAGACAGAGGTGCAGGCAGCCCAGTCAGAGGCTCCTGATCTTTGTCCTCCTGGGAGGTTGTTTGTGCCTCTCGCTTTAAGACACAAGATTTTTAAGGAACACCACGATACGGTCCTTGCTGGGCACCCGGGGGCAAGAGCCACACTGGATCTCATCGCTCTGAGATTCTGGTGGCCTGCGCTTCGTAAGTCGGTTGAGGGTTTTGTGGCAGCCTGCGAGACTTGCGCTCGTGCCAAAGTCCCTCATTCACGGCCATCAGGTCCTCTCCTTCCCTTACCCATTCCTTCCCGTCCTTGGACACATCTGTCCATGGACTTCATAACGGACCTGCCTCGTTCCTCGGGGAAGACTGTGATTCTGGTGGTGGTGGACCGTTTTAGCAAAATGGTGCATTTCATCCCTTTTCCTGGTTTGCCCAATGCTAAGACGCTGGCGCAGGCATTTATTGATCACATTGTCAAATTGCACGGTATTTCTTCCGACATAGTCTCTGATAGGGGCACGCAGTTTGTTTCCAGATTCTGGAAGGCTTTCTGTTCTCGCTTGGGGGTTCAGTTGTCATTCTCTTCTGCTTTCCACCCGCAGTCGAACGGCCAGACAGAGCGCGTCAATCAGAATCTGGAGACATATCTGCGCTGTTTTGTGGCGGAGAATCAAGAGGATTGGTGTTCTTTTTTGTCCCTTGCTGAGTTTGCTTTAAATAACCGTCGTCAGGATTCCTCTGATAAGTCACCATTTTTTGGTGCATATGGGTTTCATCCGCAGTTTGGGACTTTTTCGGGAGAGGGGTCTTCTGGTTTACCTGATGAGGACAGATTCTCCTCGTCTTTGTCATCTATTTGGCAAAAGAGTCAGGATAATCTAAAGAGCATGAGTGAGAGATATAAGCGTGTGGCATATAAGAGACGTGTGCTTGGTCCGGACCTGAATGTTGGTGATCTGGTGTGGTTGTCTACCAAGAATATCAAATTGAAGGTCCCCTCCTGGAAGTTGGATCCTAGGTTTATTGGGCCTTACAAAATCCTGTCTGTCATCAATCCTGTTGCCTACCGTCTTGATCTTCCTCAGACTTGGAAGATCCATAATGTTTTTCATAAGTCCTTATTGAAACCTTATGTTCAACCCATTGTACCCTCGCCTTTGCCTCCTCCTCCGATTATGGTTGATGGGAATCTTGAATTTCAGGTCTCTAGGATTGTGGATTCTCGTCTTGTCCGCGGTTCTCTCCAGTACCTTGTTCATTGGGAGGGTTATGGTCCTGAGGAGAGGATGTGGGTCCCAGTGACGGACATTAAGGCCTCTCGTCTCATCAGGGCTTTCCATAGGTCCCATCCTGAGAAGGTGGGCTCTGAGTGTCCGGAGTCCACTCGTAGAGGGAGGGGTACTGTCACAACCAGACAGCTGAGAAGCTCTGACCGAAGCCTTTCAGAACCTCCTCCTTGAGTTCTCTTTGTTGTGGTATTCAGTTCCTCATCTCGTTAGCCTCTCTCAGCTGTCATGTAGTTGGACTAATTGCATCCCTTTAAATTCCGCCCCATAATGCATTACTGGGCGGCTTATACTTCTTCCTGGAGTGTGTGTGCATGCTTATCCTGTTTTCCTGTCTGCTACAAAGTTAAGTGCTGTACATTTATCTGTTATTTTCTGTTTGCTGGATCCCAGGTGACCTTGACTCCCTCCGTGTCTGGTGTAGGGAGCCGGTGGTCGTGTCCCCTCACTATTGTAGGGTGTTCAGGGGTTATATAGTCGAGGTACGTGGCTATGCAACCATCCACCTCTGGGATCTTTGCATAGGCTGAGCAGCCAGGGAAAGTGCTAGGTCTTGTGCAGGGGTCTCCCCTTGGTTCCTTAGCTTTGGATACAGTGAGTCATATATGCATGTTGCATTGTCTTGTTTCCCGTACACCGTCCGTGACAGCATCATATCAAAAATCTTATCAAAGAAAGATGTGCCACTCAGATCCAATTATGTCATGTCTACGCAATCCGGAAAAATACAATCTAATACAATATATATATCTATCTTATATGTAGGGAAATCGCAAGGACATCAGAGCAGTGTAATTTCCAATATCATCATGTCTGTCATCATCGACATATCTGAAAAAAAGAGGAAAAGGAGAACATTTTTTATTATTATATGGGCAATATGTGGACGACATCTTCCTCATATGGACAGGTTCTCTACCGCAATTACTCGAGTTCCAGGATTTTTTAAACAGGGTTGATGATACTTTGCAGTTCACACTTGTGCATTCCCAAAAAGATACACAGTTTCTTGATACCAAGGTTATTTTGTCTGATGGTAAATTAGATACAGAAGTATTCACTAAACCCACTGATAAAAACTCTCTTCTAGAATACAGTAGTAGCCATCCGAGATCCATGATCAAATCTTTGCCGTATTCGCTATTTGTTAGGGCACATATATATATTGTGACACAGTGAGAGGTTTGGTCTGGGAAAACAGGTATTTTCCTCCCAGCATGTGCTGCTGGGCTGATTTACAGCCAGGTGAGGTCAAATACCGGACCGGATTTTAAATGCCGGTCCGGGTTTTGGCAGCACCTGGCTGTCCTTAAATAGGCAGCTGGGCTCAGAAGCGAGGTCTCTGTGTTGGGATCTGGGAGCCTTGTGTCTGGATGAAGGCTTGCGCGAAGGTTTGGCGCGAAAACAGGTTGGTGCTGCTATCAGTAAAGACTCTTTGAGGCAGAATTGCTGCATGGTGTGAATTACCACCAACACCGCAAGGTGACCTTTTGTTTGAATATGACTGCTTATTTTGTCACTTGCCTAAAGTGTGAATGAAACACTGAACTGTTTGATCCAAATAACTTGTTGTTGCCTCTATACTGCGTCTGCTAATCCTGTCTACCAGACCGAGTCCCCACAATGTATACAGTGCCTTGCAAAAGTATTCACCCCCTTGACTTTTTTAGTATTTTGTTACATTACAGCTTTAAGTTCAATGTTTTGTTATTCTGAATCTTATGTGATGGATCAGAACACAATAGTCTAAGTTGGTGAAGTGAAATTAGAAAAATATATTAATAAAACTATTGTTTAGAAATAGAAAAATTGGCACGTGCAAATGTATTCACCCCCTTTGTTAGGAAGCCCAAAAAATGCTCTGGTGCAACCAATTACTTTCAGAAGTCACATAATTAGTAAATGTTGTCCACCTGTGCTAAATCTAAGTGCCACATGATCTGTCAGTACATATACACACCTTTTTTGAAAGGCCCCAGAGGCTGCAACACCTAAGAAATAGGCATCACTAACCAAACACTGCCATGAAGACCAAGAAACTCTCCAAACAAGTAAGGGACAATTAGTCAGGGTTAGGTTATAAAAAAATATCTAAATCTTTGATGATCCCCAGGAGCACCATCAAATCTCTCATAACCAAATGGAAAGAACATGGCGCAACTGCAAACCTGCCAAGAGACAGCCACCCACCAAAAATCATGGACTGGGAAAGGAGGGCATTAATCCGAGAGACATCACAGAGACCTAAGGTAACACTGTAGAAGCTACAGTGTTCCACAGCAGAGACTGGAGTATCTGTACATAAGACGACAATAAGCTGTACGGTCCATAAAGTTGGGCTTTATGGCAGAGTATCCAGAAGAAAGTCCTTACTTTCAGCTAAAAACTAAAAGGCATGTTATGAGTTTGCGAAAAGGGAAGGCCCTGCCCAAGGGAGAGGGAAAGGTGGTGACCCCTGACTCACCTGGCGGCTGGCACCTGACTGCCCTGACGTCCCTAGACGGGTTCCTCACCCGTGCGGCGATCATGTGCCTAAACCCTGGCTCTCCCTAAAATGAGCCCTAGATAGTGAACGGGCCGGTGGGATCGCTAGCCCGCACCACTGACACTAAGAGGGAAACACCAGGGAGAGGACAGACAATACAGACAAACACATAAACCCAGGTGGGCGACCACAGAAGACCACAAAGGTCCAACAGGGATCCGGAGGGAACGTTCTGGACCAACAACCAGAGAACGCAGCAACACAGCTCCAGTGGGTCAGTATAGAAGTCCAGGCAGGAAGCTCTATATCTGGCAACCAGAGAAGTGTGAGAGGGGAATATAAGGAGGTTGGGAGTGCTGGACAAGGAACAGCTGAGGAGAAGAAGCTACGGATCCCTGAGTGAGCCAAAAAGGGTTGCAAAGCAAACCCAGAAAGCTACCATAAGGAAACAGCCCTATCTTACTACATAAAGTGCGCAGCCACCCGCTGCGACTTCCTGACCCCGGGTATAACGGAGTCAGGCGTGGTTCTTGACACCCTCGTGACAGCTTCACAATAAATAAAAAAAACATCTTCAAAGTTGTGGGCATGTTCTGTAAATTAAATGATGCAAATCCTCAAACAATCCATGGTAATTTCAGGTTGTGAGGCACCAAAATATGAAAAAAAGGCACTGTATATATATATTTTTCTTTTTTTTCTTTAATATAGTATACATTATTCACTATCATACAGTATTTCCTAATATACTGCATATTAATATATTAAGAAGTTCCAAATGACAACACATTTTATTTAATCATTTCCTAATAATTTTGTATTTTGTTTACATTAATGTAGTTCTTTCGTAACAGCAGATATTTTGAATAAATATCAAAATATCAAATGCACAAAATGTAGGATTCCTTTTATCTATGTGTTGTGGTGACATTGTATCCATTAGAGTAGTCTGACTGCCTGGACTCCAAGATCTAGCAGTTGTTTACTATATATTATTTCATTTCTTTGTTGCTTTTTATTGCACTTGACTCATTTACATATGTGACATAAATCTGCCAGTGACCAGTTGTCTCATTAGAAAGTCGTTAAAGCTAATCTGATGGCAGCAGACATCCATGTCCGTTATCAACAGATGGGGTGATGTAACCTCCCTGCATCTTGATGATCCCTGACCTAAAGCTTTGATTACATGGCACATCAGCCATTAATTGCTTACACTGTTACTGTTCATTTATTTCTGACACCAGCTACATATGTGTCTCTGACACTGGTCCATTGTAATTTAATAAGCTTATATCACTGCAGCGAACAAATTCTTTGTTTTCGCATAGGGGTATAACACACTCTAAATGTGCAAAATAAACTGTTGCTCCACAGCTAAGCAGATTTGCAATGCATTATTCTAGGAAAGCTGGGTTATACCCCTGTGGGAGTGATAAAGCCAGATACGGAATATTGGGTGTATATTGGGTTCTTTTCTAGAAACAGAATTTATAACAAATTAACAAATCAATGGTATATATTAAGGGTGAAGTTTTTGGTTTTAGGGGGAAATGTTCCTTGTGATGTGAGCTAACCATTTTATGCACTTGTTTGCATTAGTGACACCTGCAGCTTACAGGAAGTTACTGCATTCCTCGTGACTTGGGAGCTGGATTTATGAATAAATCAAGAGATTTAAAGGGAGTTTGTCATCTCCAAAATTAGTTTCAAAGTAAGCATAATGCCATGCATGGTAGAGGCCCTGAAACATGAGCATATTTTTCGTGTGAAACTCTGGTCCTTTAATCCTCCGAAATGCTTATTTTTATATTTATGCAAATACAGTTTTAGGTGCACCATGGGCAGGGTCACTCCAGTGCACCTGGCGTCCCCTGTTTATCGCTACAGACTATGAAATTTTGGAGACTATCAACCAAACAAGAGTGGAGGTGTCGCGTGGCATTACTTGAGTGATGGTGCACAAGGTGGAGCAGTCCCATCCATGGTGAATAGTGTCATATTCGATTTTGCGATATTTTGCGAATACTCGATTAAATGTTCGTCTTATATTCGTAGAAATCGAATATTCGTCATTATTCTATTTATCGCGAATAATATGCGATTTAATTATTCGCATATTTTAACTGTATAAGTCAACTTCCTATTGGTTGGCTATGGCGATTGGCTAATATGTGTATTTTAAGAATATTCGCAATATTGTTATATATTCTTGTTTTAAAATATGACGAATATTCTAAAAAACTAAGTTATAGCAATATAGCGAATATTCGTAAAATACACATAGAGACTGCAATTTAGCTAATATAGTGCTATAATCTTTACCATCAGATCTGAGTTTTTACAATCTCAGGGAAAACTCTGATCCGCTGGTATTTTCTAACCCACAGGCGTTCCCATGGTGATGGGGACGCTTGTCGGGGAGGAGTATGCGAACAACTGTACAGATTGGAAAAAAAATATGCGAATATTCTAAATAACGAATATATTCGCTATATTGCTATATATTAGGTTTTTAGAATATTCGTCATTTTTTTTCCATATGAAAACATGATTCCTTCCTGCTTAAGTTGCTTGTGGGCCAATGACTCATTGACCCACAAGAAAGAAGCAGGGAGGAATGATGTGTTCAGATGTTAAAAAATGACGAATATTCAATTTGGCGAATAAATAGCACTATATTCGAAATATTCACAAATTAGCGAAGTTGCGATATTCACTATTGGAATATTTGCGCTCAACACTAATGGTGAACCAGAAACCTTATTTTCATAAAAATAAGTATTTCACAGGATTAGAGGACCAGATTTTTACATGAAAGGTATAGTTACCGTATTTTTCAACCTATAAGATGCATCAGCCCATAAGACGCACCTAGGTTTTAGAGGAGGACAATAAGAAAAAAATATTTTTCATTAGACCACAGGCCAGACCACCAATCTGACTCCCAATGTTAATCAGACCTCAGCTGACAGGCCCAATCAGACCCCCAATGTTAATAAGACCCCAATAAGGCCTCAGATCCCTAGCAACTTCCAAATAGTTCTGTATGATTCATTGGAACAAAAAGCAGAAAATAACTCCCCAGAATTCAACAAGACCTAGATTGAACCACTGGGATAATACCATATTCCTACAATCTGGTAAATCTTAGATTGTAGATTCAATTGTAAGTCTCTGGATGGGCTCTCACTATTGGAAGCCTCTACCAGGGGTACGACAAGCTCTCTTGGTGCCCAAGATAGGGTTTGCACAATATATCCCTCTTTGACCTGTCTCTGAAATTCAGACTGGATGCACAATTATTTATTTCATCCTATCTACTGTCATGATAAAGAGAAGCACTCCTTGATACATGCTACATCTTACCAGCTTGAACAAATCTACCCATTGGTTGTACAAAACAATTTACAGCCAGAGCAATGTTGGAATTTTGTAAAGTTGGCCATATACATTCAATAGCTAAGCGAATAGCTATCTCTCTCAACTTCCCCATACACATACACGCTTGGTTTGACTCAGTGTGTATGTTCTGTCGATGGGGAGAGAGGAGAAAGCTACTTCTGGTGCCGGTATTTTCTCCTAATAAAAGGATTAGGTGAAAACTTCAGTTCATCCAATTCTTCTATCCAATGACATCTGTAGAGGGAGAGTCAGAAGTTCCCCATACACATTAGACTGTCAGCTGTTCCCCATTTTGATGGTTTTGACTGTCAAAACAGTAATATTTATGGGGTTCTTAACTCATAAATGTCACCCCCTACTTAATGGCTTCCTATGTGTCTGCCTGCTCAACTAGTCCTTGTTCTGGCCCACACAATCAACTACATAGGAAACTTTATTAAGAATTCCCATTGGGATAATTGAACACCCACTGTATCCACTGATTTCAAAGACCATTTTGCTGTCTTTTAGTATCGAGAGCTGCTCTGGATGTGCCTCTAACCTGTAGCTAATAGAGGGGATTACAAGTGTTGGTTCCCTCTATTAGGAAAACATGCCCTAAAAGCTGCAACTCTTTTAAAAAAGAGAACATTCAATAATGTTTAATGCTCTGATATATATTGAGTAATAATATATATATATATATATATATATATATATAATTTCTTAATTTTTTTATTCAACTTTAATTTTAGTTATAAGACTTCTATAAGGAGTTCCACGGTTAATTTAATTAATAAAATATTATATATTTTGCGTCTCGGTTGAAGTGATAACTGCGGCAGTGACACGTCCTCTATCTTGTTTGTTTTCTAATCATACATTCATTTTAATATCAGAGGAGTCATTTTGCTCCTTGCTCATTTTTCACTGAACCCCTGCTATTTTTCTTCTCTGGTAATAGATATCATTTCAACAGCTTGACTAACCGGCCTGATATAGAATAGCCAGTAATATATACTGATGTAATGACCATGATAAAATCATTGTGTGCTGATTTTATAAATTAGGGTGAAAATGCGAATGAGCCTGAAAAATGAAGTGCTACTGCATGAATTCCAGGGTTGCTAATGCTTCATACCTTTCTGCTTCATTAAACCAATTTCACGGGGAGATGACTTAGAGGAGGAAGCTGCACTGCTTAAGACCCAACAATGGTTTATTGAAAGAAATGGGGCTAAGATTAAATTAAGTGCTACTTGAGAAATATGGAAATGCTTAAAAATCAGCCTTCTAAATGGGGAATCTTTCACATTCAAAGATTTGTCTCATAATTTTTACATGACTGCTAATTAAGGTCAGAATGCTTTCTAATCTACCATTATAAATGGCATTAAGAAATCTGAAGTTGTTTCTGAAAACGAATTATGCGATAAGGACTTTACTTAGGAACAGACACACATATATTTCATGTAGATTTAGAATTAAAGGATCTACTGTCAAAAGTTAATTATATAGCAATATGATAGTCCTGTATATGATCAATGAGGACTATAACTATTGAAGATATTGGTCAAAAATTAGGAGGCACCTTTATTGTAAACAGAATTGAATACATTTTAATACATTTCATATGTGTAATATGAATTATTAAAAATGACCTTGCAGCATTTCTAACAAAAGCTTAGCTGAGGTGACGGAAAGGCAGGTGTCCCAGGTAAGAAGTGCCAACAAGTCATTGTGCTTTAACCAGGTTAGTTAGATATAGAACTAGAGCAGTGAACTGAGTTTGTGCCCCAGATGAATGAAAACCTAAAGCTGTCCACCCACAGTAGATCTGTCAGCTAAACCTGCCAATTTCAGTGGGATCAACCAACCATATAATGTGTATGGGGACCACTTGACTCTCAGATATTGGGGAGAGAAGGTCAGCATGTTGGATTTCACACCGCTGACCCTTTTAATTTTGAGGATATAAGCTGCTACCAGAAGTGTCTGGCAGCAACATTCTCCCCTCTCCTATTCACAAAACATGCATGTTCAACCAAGCCAACCATGAATATGTATGAGGCGACTGGGACAGATAACTGTTGGGAGAGACACAGTATCTCATGTGTATTACCAGCTTAAAGAGATTGTCCCTAAAAGTATTAAAAAAAACACAGCTTTACACGGGCACTCCGGTCTAGTGATGAGGGTCCCATTGCGTCTGGTCCTCTGTGGATCGGAGTGGGACATCTCATTTGTGGTTACATACTTTGGTACAGCCATCACACTTTCGGACCACAGGGGCTCAGTAGCAGAGGGGATGGTACCCACTGTGCTGGCATGGAGAACTAATGAAGAAGTAAATTCCTTTTTTTTTTCCTTTATGCTAAACACTTTCAGGTCTATAAATGAAATCAGTTTTAAGGTTGGACAACCCCTTTAAGTATGAGTTTATGTTTTATGTAGCTGTCTCCTTACTTATCATAAAGGATATTCAGGAAAATGACAACTCTCATAATATATGTACTTGTGCTTCTTTGTGAAGTATTTCCTTAGTTGAATTCCCAAGGGTGACAACCACAAAAGTTGCATTTACAATGCCCAATAGTTGGGTACATTATTTAGAACCAACTTTTTTTTACGAACACTTGTTCCCAATAACCTGCTTGTGTAAAGGTGCTGCAGATCACCTGATGGAATGTGAAATGATCTTTGGTGCTGCACCTCAATAATTGTTGCTCTCCAGAAACAATGATTGTGTATGAGGAGGAGCAATAGCACTAACCAAAACGCTCGTCCTCACACAGTCGAGATGATCTCTGGGTTTTAATGAAGTTCTTCACCTCCACTGACGAGAAGGCAATAGTTGGGAGGGAATGCTTCTTTCTTGATAATTTCTAGTCAGGTTGTATACAGCCATTTCAGCACAGTTGGGGGTTATCACCAACTTTCCATAGACCCTGAAGACCCTGAAGAGCGTCATTCTCTGCATTGTTATATACAGTTGCCAGTTTCCTTCTCCCTAATTATTACATTTATGAACTAGGAAAGTCAGGATGGACATTGCTATGGGACCTTAGTATAGTGGATGGAATTATGAAAGATCAGAAAAGAGCAGAAATGCACTTTGAAGAGTAATAAACTTATTTTAGATATTGTATGAAGTTATGAAGAGGTGCAGGTCTCTCCATAACTTTGCCGTATCCAGCGCCTGTTCTAAATGTAAGACAGCTTCCTAGCTGTCTTACATTTAGACCTTTTTCTATGCCTAAAACAAGAGTGGAAATTGGGGAATGCCAGCCCGTTCTCTTCTACTTCCACACCACACCAGCGTGAGCTAGGAGAAGTAGCAGATAGCGGTGCAACTAACCATTGTGCCGCCGTCTGTGCCTGAAAAACACCTAATTTAGGCATATTTCAGCATAGTAAATGACACCTATATCTTCTATTGCTAGTTGGAGATTTCTCTATCCTGGATGCAATTGAAGTTCAGGAGCGTCATTGTAGCCAATGGTGCCTACCACATACATATCATACATACAAATATACAAAAGCATACAAGCATACAAAAACCTTTTGACCAATTAGCTTTCATTTGCATGCTTAAAAAAAGCAAAAGTTGCCAAATTCTTGTTCATACCTTGTTTCTCTCTGTACTGCATTGCTATTAAAAATGATATAAAGGTTAACCTTAGTAGCTCTGTGACACTTAAATTTGTACAGAGTAATGTATTGATCTGTGTTCATATGCTGACATCATAGATTATGATTACAAAGATATCACTGATATAGTAAATTTTTAAGTTGACTGACAAATGGAACGTGTTAAAAATGTTTTGCTATAACGGAGCCCTTGTTGTCTTTGGATAGTGGAGTGTGCTAGCACAATGGGATTCATTCATTATGAGGAAGCTTATGCGTGCACAAGTTTTTAAATACATTATTTCAAAGAATGATAGAAACAGCGAGGAGGAAACAGCCATTTTTGGCTCCTCTGTTACAATGAGGACTCTGTGTTCATGTGTCTGAGGCACTGGGACTCGATCCAGCTTTGGTTGATTAGTTCAGAAGACATGTATGGAAGTAAATTATCTCTGCATTGTGATAAATGGGCTACGTTGACCAGACATCTGTATGATTACACCTGTGTACAACAACTAATGATCCGTTCTCTAAACACTGAGTATTAGCAGATTACTCTTAGATTCTGAAATTGAGACTTTAATGTAGTAGATTTCTATGTAATGTTATGAGTATCAAAAATCCAGTGGTGTGTGGTGGTCTGAGTGGACTGAACATAGAACCCACCATCCCTTAGCCAAATACGAAATTTGCTTATTTGTTCCCACACCTTCAGTTTCCTAAAAGAAACAAAAACACTCATGACAACGTTCAACCCATTTGTGGTCACTATACCATGTTTTTACGGTGGCTGTTGAGGAGACTTCTTATGCCAGATGAAAATTTGCAGTACTGTGCACACTGCAATTTCAGTGCCAAGGTGGTGACACCCCCCGCCATCAAGCACTAATCAGAGACCAATAAAGTTGGTCTCTGATTGTGTTAACCCCTTAGATACCTCAGTTGCTATTGAGGGAGGAGCTCCCTCTGTCACCAACTGGCCCCCAATGTGTTCGTGGGGGACTGATGCATTACTATGGAAACTCTGAGACTAAAAGAGACCCCCGGGCCTGCATGTAGCATGGTCTAACAAGTTATTTGTCAGCACAGAAAATAATACTTTGAAATACTATGGGGAACATTTCTTAAGACAACTGAAGTTATTAAGATGGGTCTGCTGACCCCTCCCCTCCCACTTTTTTAGACCTGGTGTGAGTGGGGAGAACACTAACCATTGTGTATTTCAGGTTGATTAATGACCCCCTATGTATTTAAAGAAACCTGTCATGTTTAACTTGGTGTTTCAGCTGCAGGTACCATGTTATTGAGCAAGATTTGCTTAGCAAATTGACATATAGTTTTGTGGGAAAAGATTCACTAAGACTTGTGTTTCATTCATTTAAATCTCTGCTCTTTCTGGGCATTAAAGTGAAGTAGGCGGTTCTATCAGTGACTGGCAGCTACGTCTGTATGCAGAGTCATAGAGAGAAGGCTGTCAATCACTGATAGGACCACCACCTTGACTTCAAAGCCCAGAATGAGCAGGAATTTAAATTAATAAAATACAAGGTATACTGAATCTTTTCCCACAAAACTATATACCAATCTGTTAAGCTCCTCCTGTTCTAGAACATGCTGCGTGTAGATTGCATTGACTTTTTAAGACATTACAGAAGCAATAAAAAAAATAGTGATATTAAAGCCTAGGAGGATACAAAAGCGAAAAAAAGTTGAATTTTGTGCCACCACAATCACGATGACTCGGAGTAGAATACATTGAACTTATTATTTTTATCACCTCAAAGATAGTGTGAAAAAAACTATGGTGAAACTGTTGTTGTTTTTTGCATTTACCCACAAAGATTATAAAAATAACAGTAGTAAATTATATATAAAAATAACTACAAAGTGTCCCACAGAGGTGGCCATAACCCCTTGAAACAAGTTGTGTATAATGTGAAGGAAAAATAAACTAAGCTAGCAAAGGAAGCAATATGGATAATCACAACATATTAGTAAGTGCCTTGTGCTACTTTTGTCTACATGATAAATGCCATTTGCTGAAATGAAACAACCCCTTTAATGAAAGCTAATTAATAATTTATATGTACCCCAAAATGGCACCAATTAAAAATACAACTCATCCTGCAAGAAAACACACCCTCACACTGCTATATCAATGGACAAAAATTGCTTGGTCACTAACATTCAAAAGATGTGCGGTATTAAGGGATTACGTTTAGAATGGGAAACCTTTTACCATTATTCCAATTTATTCATGTTTGCCCAAAGTAGAATAAAGGTGTCAATCTAACCAGCTTCCATTTGGATCTTTGTCCAGGGATTGAGTTGGCATCAATGTCCGAATCTGAAAAAATTAGCGGTCCTTGTCTGAAACTGTGTTTTTCACAAAAATAAAATAAGTAATGCTATATATGCCAGCCATACATTTTATTTAAGAACATTAGCATCTAGACTTGGAGCAATAGTATAACAAGTGGTTAAAAACTGTGGGAGAAATGTGCCAAGTTTTTATACCAGTTAAACCACCAATTACATCACCCTCACCAGTTTTAAAACTGGGTGGGAAAGTGGAAATGGTCAGGTTTGCTTAATAGTTTCATGCCAGCTTTATCACTGCAACTTTTTAAGTTGCCAAATCACTCCAGTAGGGGGTGACGTAGAAAAACTGAAGCATCATTTCTAGACAAATGTGTTAGGATGCCTCAAATGTATCAAATGACTTTTGATAAATTTGGTGCACCTTTCTGCATGTCAAATGCAAGGCAAAACTCCCTTCAAAAAGTCTCATCATGGTACCCCACCACCACCACCTCCAGTTTCCCTTAATTTTATGTACTTTTTCTTAAAAACTATTAGAAATGCTGCATTATCTTGGGTCTTTCTTATTTTACTAGCTTGGTTCTATGATTTTTTTTAACTTACTGCTGTATTAGACCTACAAATAGTCGACCAGATCATCACTAACAAGTGTTGGTAGGAACACTCATCTGCAATGATCTGTAAAGGTGCCACCGATTACCCAATGAACAAGCAAATGCTCATCCATCGGGTAATCACATCTTTTATGCAGTCACAAAAATCATCCGTTGCCCGGGGCAGCTCATGTGTCTTATCATGATCTGCTGCTGGCAAGTAATGATTCTGTATGGGGATGAGCGATGGCATTAGTGATCGCTCCTTCCCATATGGTGGAGGAGATCACTGCATGTAAATGCAGTGGTTTCCTATACTAATGAGCAGGCGATTGTTGGGAAGGAACACTTCCTTCTCCTCAATTGTCAGCCTCATCTGCCAGTGTAATACAGCCCTGACTTGCAGCTTTGAAAAAATTATTGGCTGTCTTTCTAGAAGAGGTGTCATGGGTGTTTGTGGAACTTAAAGGAAATACAAATCTAACAAGAACAGTAGCCATGGTTATTGAAGTGTATGCTTTAATAGACGAGTTTGTGGTTTTATTCACTATAAGTAAGAAAGGAAAGGACCTTGTAAATATTTTACTAGAGTACAACAATGGCAGAATCCTGTTCTTATAAAATCACAAGAAAGGTTAACAATGACTGCTAATTTGGTCAGTAGGTCAGTCAGACAGCAGGGTATCTTAGTAGTGACAGTAGGTAGATGAAATTTTGGGTTGCTAAGCAGCTGATCATGTCAAAATGGAATAAAAAAATTAAAAAAACATATATTACCTTGAAGCACTGTTGAGTTCCTGCTTTTTGGTGGATCCCTCTAAACTGAGAGTAACCATCAATGAGATATTGTGGCAGAAATTATGAGCACAGCTTGGAGAGGTCTGAAGGTTCAAAATGAAGTAAGTACAAGCTAGCATGAAAGCACTTGAAGAAAGCATGATGTTGTTGATAAGGTTGTATACTCCAATCAGCCCCTACCCGTTAGTCCCCATAAAAGTTTCCCTTTCTGGAGCACCCAATTGTCTAACTTTAAAAGGTACTCCTAGTTCAAATGCAATCTCTACACATTGATCCCATTGACAACAGCAGTCGGTGGGGGTGAGAATATTTGTTTTATTTATATCTGAGATGTATATTCACCAGTGGATTTGTTAAGGGTCTATAAATCCATAGTGAGAAAACAAACAATCCCACTCCAGCTGCAACCATTGTCCCCAAGATCAGCTTCATGGACCACCATCACACCGGTACATTAGAAAGTTAGCCATATTGGCCATATTTATTAAGAGAAAATATAAAGGATGAAACAACTTGACCTCTTCTTGGCTTCCAAAACTTCATCAGGAAACCTGTCTGTGTTGCCTACCCTAAGTGTTAGGTTTTCTGTTAAAAGTTGTATTCTTTATTTTTTTGTTAAGATTTTTTTACTCATGCTTCTTGATACTGCTGAACTCGATTACATTCTACTGTAACATGTATTACTGCACCCATACACACAGATACCAGACTGACAGACGTATGGAGAAGCCTTGATGTAATCCATGTTTACAAGCTGTCATGCAATTCCCAACTCTCCCTATGTGGTAGATGATTTGCCTTGTAAAGATACAGCTGTAGAATTGCTGACATCAACTTAATGGTTTAACCCTCTCATGTTGTTAGTACCATTCAAGGGTATTTCATGAAATGTCACCTGTTTTCAACCTTTTTTATATATAAAGTTTAATGTACTCTATATGAAGTCTAGTAAATATAGCATCCTCGTAGAAAAAACTAAGAGTACATTTCAATCCTCTCCTGTCCATTCTCAGAGAATGGAAATAAGTTGGAATGCAGCTTTCTCCAGCACCATTCTACACTGTATTGGAACTTTGTGTTAAAGTGTAACTGCCATTTCACTACCAAAAATGAAATTCCTAATATATATGATGCTAAAGGGAAGATATTCATGAAGCTGCATTTTTCAGCTAATTTTACCTTTCTAATGTCTGTATTCAGCTCTTAGAAACCATATTTCTCTGTGCCTCTATTTCAGCAACTTCCTAAGATGGCCTCTGCTGCTCTTCCTGTGATGATCTTTGCCCATCCTTGAGGTCTTCATGTATTTCCCTCAATTCCCATAAGCCCTTGCTCTCCTCACATGAACTAGCAGGACCAATCAGAACGCAGATAACTTACCACAGTACCCAGAGTAGTGTGTATCCTCACATACAGCTAACCAGAGACAATCCCTGCAATTACATGAAATCAGCAAGCATTTCTTTTAACCTCTTAATAACCAGCTGTCCCTCATTCTCTTTCAGACTGACAGGGAGGGGGGAGCTACTTTAGCTGCTTATATCTCTGGTTTGGTACCAGATAGAAATATGGGTTTAGTATTGTCTGTACAGGGGAAGATATCAATAATAGAAATCGGGATGCTGTGAATTAAGCTGAAAGTGAAAGTAAAAGCAGATTTTACCTGCAATTATTCCTGACTCTATTTCTAACAGTGATTTTTTTCCCCCTCTGTTGCTTAGACTAGAGCTTATATAAAAGCCTGGACTGTCAGCTTTCAAACAAGACCAGTGGCATATTTCTACCTGCTACCATTGAGAAGATATCACCATCTAAATCAGCCCCCCCCCCCCCACTTTCTGCCTCAGCCCAGTTCCAGGCTGTCAGGGCTGAGCTCCTCCTCCCAGAGCTCTTCCATCTCTTGTTATAATACTGAGAAGACGGACTGCACATGGCAACTGTGAGATGAGAGCTGCTGAATAGGAAAGTAGCATGCATTTGTGGGAGTTATTAGCAGGTAAAGCTGAAAATGATCAAATTTTAAAGCACAAAAGCACTTATACAGCAGGGTGTACTATACTATTAGGGAATAAAAAATGAAACGGCAGTTACACTTTAAAACCAAGAAGATCCATATAATTGGCTTATGCATTTCAAATCAGCTCAGATCCTCATTCATAGCATACTCCACTGAAGTAGTGTGCAAGTATAAATAGCATCCCTCGAAGGGAGTGAAAGTTACACCAATCTAATTCATTAGGTAAGAATACTAATACAAGTCGCTCAGTTGTTGTCTGTTGCGATCTGTTAGGCTCTGTTCACATCTGTGCTAGAGGATCTCTAGCAAATTTTGTCTAAACAGCAGGACAAAACAATGCAGTATGCAGAACTATTGTTTCCAGTAAAAATGGGGTCTGTTACATTGATGTCTATCCCATGACTGATCTAGCACAGTCATTATCTTTGTTTTTCTGCTTCTAAAGGCAGGTTTACACGGGCCGAGCTAAAACTGATTGTCGGGCAGGAAGCGCCTTTTCGACACTCGGCTGCTCTGCAATCGCTGCTATTGCAATCACTTTTCCCCATACAGCTGCACTGTTTCTGGGCAGCAGATCACTGTTTTGACTGCATGATCTGCTGGCCAGAAATGATAATTGATGTGCCTGCATGAACTACAGGATCAGCCGATGAATGAGCTGATTCGTTGGGTGATCGTCGCCACATTTAGAAAGGCAGATTTTCCAGAATGAGCATTTGTAGGAACCTAGCCGAATATTGGGCTGTGTAAATCAACCTTAAGATCGAACAGAAGAACATGATATTTATAGCAGATGGACCCCCCCCCCCCCCCCCGTATGGACAATGTAATCTCCAACCTGAAAAATACCTTTAGTGCCTTTGCACAACAATAAATGCCATCGGCAGAATTTTCAGATCATGTCTTCCATCTTCTATCTATAAATGGAATTATTTTTAAATGGATTCTAAAGAAAAATCATTATCTTACAGTTATTATTATATTGATTCCTGATTTATATAACCTATTTTAAATTCTGTATTAACATATTTTACAGCCTTGTAAACTCTTCACACTTCGAATGGTGGGGCCCATTTCTAATAAATGTATGTGTATATATATATATATATATATATATATATAAAAAATGGAAAATAATGGCGGCACTGGAAACAAACAATCAATATGGGTGCTAGGTCCAGGGATGTAGATGCTTACCCCAAATGAACAATGTCGAAAAAAGGACAGCACTCCAAGTAAAAAAGCAATGGTGTTTAATCACCCATGTGGATGGCAATGTTTCAGCTCAAACAAGAGCCTTTTTCAAGGCTTGAAAAAGGCTCTTGTTTGAGCTGAAACGTTGCCATCCACATGGGTGATTAAACACCATTGCTTTTTTACTTGGAGTGCTGTCCTTTTTTCGACATCATATATATATATATATATATATATATATATATACATATAGTCTCTCAAGATACAATGGCCTCAGGATACAATATTTTCAACATACTGTACAGTGGTCTTTTCTGGGCCATCGTAAGTTGAAACTAGACTCAACGTACAATGTCTCAGACTCCGATCCAACCAATCAACATGGCCATTTCACTGGTAAAAACCTTTATTGGTTGTCTAGTAGCATCTCTGCAGTACTAAATGTACTATACTGCCCCTTCTCTGTGCCAGGATGAGCTGCTCCTTTGGACACCAGTTGTGCAGCAACTCAATTTTATTTTCATGCATGTACGTATTTATGCAAGAATCTATACCTGTCTGTTTTACTTAAAGGGGTTGTCTTACTTCAGCAAGTGGCATTTATCACATAGAGAAAGTTAATACAAGGCACTTACTAATGTGTTGTGATTGTCCATATCGCCCAATTTACTGGGTTAATGCATTTTTCCATCACATTATACACTGATCTTTTCTATGTTTATGAACACCCTACAATCCAGCAGAAGTGATTGTGCTTGGACAATATAGGAAAAAGTTATGGCCTGTATGCTTCCGTGCTCCCAGCCACCTGCACCCTTTCCTATAGTGTGCAAGAATGGCCACTGTTTCTGAATTGAAGGGTGGTCGTAACCATGGAATCGAGCAGTGTATAATGTGATGGAAAAATGAAACAAGCCAGCAAAGGCAATATGGACAATACATTAGTAATGGTTTGTATTAACTTTCTCTACATGATAAATGTCATTTGCCAAAGTGAGACAACCCATTTAAGGACTTTCTTTATATGTCTTGGTTATCTGCTTATTTTCCTTAAAATGCCACCTTTTCTTATTCTGGGATAATATTTCTGGGCTTTGGAACCAATTATTGGTTTTCCATAGAGTTATGGACTCAGGTTGCAATTGTTTCAATACACAATGGTCATCCTGGAACCAATAATATTGTAACTTAAAGGGGTTGTCCAACTTATATTTATTGATGACTTATCCTCAGGATAGGTCATCAATTTCAGATCACTGGGGTCCGACACCCGGCACCCCCACAGATCAGCTGTTTGAAGAGAAGGCGCGCGCTGTGCCAGCGCTGCCTCCTCTTCATTTTTTACCTTCTCGCCGTTGCATCTGCAGCGGTGATCAGGTGTAATTACAACCCCAATGGTATGGATCGCTCCTATACAAGTGATTGCCTTCTCTTCAAACAGCTGATCGACAGGGGTGCCGAGTGTCAGACCCCAGCCGATCTGATATTGATGACCTATCCTGAGGATAAGTCATGAATAAATATAACTTGGACAACCCCTTTAAGGGACCCACCACGGGGTTGGGTTTGTAAGATGTACATTATTTACATGTAAAATGTAACTAAAAACAATGCACAGATCTCATAAGTCATAACCTATATGTTATTGACAGTAGAACACAGAACACATATCATATGTTGAAAGTAAAACATTTTACCATTTCATAAAAAAAAAAAACTGATTTACAACTTTTTTTTATTTATTTTTTATTATATTTATTTGTCATTTTCTTCTTCTCATTATAACAAGACATAAATGGGGATTCACCATTGCAAAAATACATATATACACCGTCATAAATTACAAAAGTGTGTCATAACAATACCGATATACACCATCCTAAGCTACAAAGGCGTGTCATAACAGTTTGTCCCCATTTTTACTTTTACAAAAGGCCTCATAAAAGAGAGAGCTTCCCCCCCCCCTGCCATCCCCGACCCCACCCTCACCTCCTCCCTCCCCTCCACCCTTTTTGGTTGTCTTGGGAGTGTCCTAGTAGCCTTTCCTTTCAGTAACCTCTTTTCCGAAACTTGTATTTCCCCCTTTTTACTCCTTATTTGCTCACTGGCTTCATCTGCCTCTTTTCAGAAACTTGTATTTCCCCCTTTTTACTCCTTATTTGCTCACTGGCTTCATCTGCCTGGCTTTCTCGTAGCTTGTCACCCTTTCACATAGGTTTTTCCATTCTACCACACTTGGCGGGCTGTCCACTCCCCATCCTCTAGCCAAGACAACACGTGCCAGCATCAAACCTTTTTCCCATTTCCTTTCACTTTCTCTGTCTACCTCAATTCTTCTAGTGTCTCCCAGGATCTGATCTCAAAAGGAGCAGATTTCCTTGTCTCTCTCTCGAGGTCCTGGAAAACTTGTGTCCAGTACCTCTGTACAGTCGGGCAAAACCAAATCAGATGGGGAAAATCGGCCCTCTCCTCTCCACACTTCCAGCATCTTGCATCTCCTGTTTTATACATCTTACTCATAACCCTTGGGGTGACATAGGTCCGGTGAAGGATAAAAAACGGCGTCAATCGGAAGCTACTAGAGATTGTACTCCTTTTAACATTTTTATATATGTTTCTCCAGTCCAAGATTAAGGGTGCCACCTCTTGTGCCCATTTCTTTTCACTATTAAATCTAATCACCCTTCCCAAACCCTTCTTTATCTTTTTATAAATCTGTGAGATTGAGACTTTACTCCCTATTCCCTGATGACAGAAATCAACAAATTCTGAGTGCTTTGTAGTGAAATATTCTTTATTCTTCGTTTTGTCAAAAGCGTGTTTCAGTCTACTATATCTAAACCATGTGAAATAATCTTTATCTAAACTTAAGCCCATTTCCTCTGGTGTCTTCAACTTTCCTTCCACTACTATCTGGGGCACAAATCTAATGCCCTTTTTATCCCAAAACAAATAATCCTCAAACTTCAAAAATTCTTTTAAGTTAATATTTCCCCAAATGGGTGTGAACTTTAGTGAGTGATTTATTCCTAATAATTTTTTACTGTTAACCCAAACTAAGTGTACCATCTTACTAATTGGGCACTGCCTCCCCTTTATTTTTAACATTCCTGCTTCCAGTATACTGATAATATTATATTGAAGAACTTCCAACTCCCCTTCCAGGAAGCGATGCAGTCTGTCATCCTCCATCATTAACCACTGAAGCTGGGATGCAAAATAATAGCCCCTGAAGCATGGGATAGACAGACCGCCACTGATTTACAACTTGATGACAGCAATGCATGTAACAAAAGTGGCTACTAAAGGCTGGCAAAGTAAGAGATACTATTAACAAAAATGCTGGAGGTGTATGAAAAAAAGCATGTTAGAGAGAGTCTCTCAGAAGAAAAGATGAAGAAGTTCACCAATCTGTGAAAAACTGTGCCCAAAAATTTCAGAAAAATGTTCCTCAATGTAAAATTGTGAAGATATGAATATCCTGCTATCTACAGTACATAATATCACCAAAAGATTCAGAGAATCTGGAGAGATCCATGTGCGCAAGGGACAAGACTGATGGTCAATACAAGATGCTCGTGATCTACAGGCCCTCAGGTGACACTGCATTAAAAACAGGCATGACTCTATACTGGAAATCACTGCATGGGCTCAGAAACACTTCCATGAGCACATTTACGTCATGCAATCCAGAAATGCAAGTTAAAGCTGGATCATGCAAAGAAAAAGCCATATGTAAACACAATCCAGTAATGCCACTGTCTTCTCTTGGCCAAAGCTCATTTAAGATGGTCTAAAGGCAAAATGGAACACTGTTTTGTGATCAGATGAAAACATGGACTCTGTGTGCTGCAGACTTAAGAGGAGAGGGATCATCCAGCTCGGTATCAGCGCACAGTTCAAAAGCCTGCATCTCTGATGGCAAGGGGTTGCATTAGTTCCTATGGTGCGGGCAGCTTACACATCTGAAAATAAACAATGCTGAATAGTATATAGAGGTTTTAGAACCACATATTCTCTAAGTCCAGACAATCTCCATGTATAGGAAGGCCTTGCATATTTAAGCAAGACAATGCTAAACCACATACTGCATCCATCCCTATGTCATGTCTTTACAGAAGAAGAGTCCAGTTGCTGAAATAGCCTGCCTACAGTCCAGATAGCTCACCCAGGACTGTTGAGCAGCGAGAATCCTACATTAGACAAGAATGGGACAACATCCCTCTTCGAAAACTCCATCAATTGGTCTCCTCACTTCCCAGACGTTTGCAGACTGTTGTTATAGAAAGAGGGGATACTACACAATGGTAGACATGGTCCTCTCCAACATTTTGAGTTGCTTTGATGCCATCAAGTTCTAAATGAGTTAATCTTTTTCATAAAATGGTAAAATGTCTCACTTTCAACATCTGACATCTGTTTCATGCTCTCTTGTTAATAAAATATGTATCTTCGAGATTTGCAAAGCATTGCATTCTGTTTTTATCTACAATGATTAACATTTTACACAGCTACACAGCGTCCCAACTTTTTGGAATTGGGGTTGTGTGTATATATTAAACTTGGCAGTCGGATGCAAAAAGTGCACTCTGTTGCCATTAGTCCAGTCTAAAGGAGGTCTATGGATACATCCAGCGTTTGCGCTGAGAATACTACTGAACTTTTACACCACCTGTGGTGTCAACAGAGCCTTACCCTTCATGTGAAATGTGTCATCATTGTTGTATAAAATGGACATCAACAAAATGATATGGCAGCAATTAGATGACTATTAAACTATTCCAAAGATATCGGAGCTAAGATTTGTTTTTTGTATTTAGGCAAAAATGAAAAAAAAAAAAAATGGATCTAAACATTCACTAAAGGTTTAAAATGTAATTGACTGTGATCTAGATATCCTCCATATACACATTACGTCACCTAATGTCAAGTGACTCATCACCAAAGCTTCTACCGTGGATGACAGGGCTTGCGTTTGGCGCTTAAAACTGAAAATTGATTATTTTAATACAAAATTCCTGAATGAAAGAGGTTCCTGGCCTTTCCTGTGCTGTTGAATAATGCATGTGGGAGAAAGCAAATAGCAGCAGAGGGTCTCAGCTGCTAGAACAATAGGCAGCGCACAGAGCTGAGGGGGCACATTAGTTTATCATTGCCTTGTCAATCCTCATAGCTTGGGAATCGTGGGATAGCCTGGACAGCAGCAGCTGTTCAACGTGTGGTACACTGACTGCAGTGCTTTGCAGTTTCAAATAGATTTATACCAGAGAAGCAAGTTATTGGTTCATTTCGGAAGCTTCAAGGAAAAACTAAACAAAAAAAAAACTGTGATTCTCAACTTGCAATCACAAGGGAAATCTCTGTGATACAGATGATGCAGAGTTCAAATTGCCTTGTAACTCTTTGGAGCACATTTGTGGTCATGTTCTGAGTTAAGACTACGTGATAGGTTTATCTGCAGTTCTATGTGAAACCACAGTTATCCATCACAGAACGGTGAGCGCTAACTGGCAAACTTGGCTGACATACCTCTGTGATTTCCATATGCATGTAGCATTGTGTTTACAGTAAGACGTAGTCATCATGATCTATAAGGTCCATTTTAAGGGCTCATTTGCACAGTGGTTTAATGCCATCAAAATTCTATGGGGGGCAGCACTGCAGTTTGAGTGGTCGGCTGTTTAAAGTTCCAACCACGCAGAGAAGAGACATATCCCTCTTTGGCACAGTGTTCAGATGGACACTAGTATTTACATATTGAAGGATGGGTACCGCTATAAATAATGATATGGGTGCCATCCACATGAAAAACTAAAAGACCACAAAGGACACTACTGGGCGTTCTGGAGGGAGTCCACTTGCGGTTTAGCTCCATTCAATAGGGCTAAAATGTGAGCAGGTTCATGGCATTCTAAATGGAAAACCACGGCAGATAGTGTGGTGGTTTCTACCCTGGAGTACAAAGAAGATTTTGCAGAGGTATACTCTTCAATGAGAACTGCTGTGGTAATGGACACAACTATTAAATCCATCACATTGCATTTATATATGAACTACTTAGATGTGTCATGACAGTACTACGTGACAACAAAATCTTAGAAAATCCAACTCTGCAGCATTTTTTGTCATTCAGGGGTTACAGTCATGGCACACGTGTGACTAGCGCTGCAAACCCATTCATTTCTATAGGATCAACGCTACACTGCAAAGCCCCTGTAATTATGGGCATGACAGCTATCATGAGACCAATGTTGCTCTGTAGCCACACCATTATGGTCCTGTTAGTGGAGCAGGCGTGGTTAGCAATAACAATGCTGCTATCAGTAGGGGAGGGGTGATTAGGGGGACAGTGCTGTTGTCAATGTTGCACTATGGTGTTTAATGCTACTAGGGAGGTACTATATGTGGTCTTTATTTACTACTGGGTGTAATTTTGTGTTGCACTGTGATGTTTATATGGCACTGCTGGGAAGTATTTAATACAACTTCTATTATATGGTGCTATTGGGGAAACAACAACTGTCCATGACTAAAAATGGCCTTGCGGTTCGCCCTGCGGTCATTTCGCGGTGAACTTTACGCGTTCGCGATTCGCCAAACATGCAAACATATGGCGATGTCCGCCGGCGCCATATTCTTTTGCATTGCATGGAACTTTGACCCATGACACATCCATCAGGTGGGACAGGATAGCCAATTGAGACGTTTCAGCACATGGACACACCCCCACCCTATTAAAGAACCCGAACTGGCAGCCATTTTACATTCTGTGTTTTGCCAGTGTAGGGAGAGGTTGCTTGTGGAGCAGGGAAAGGCTGTTAGGGACACCAAATGCTAGCTAATAGGGCCACAAAAGTCCTTTTAAGGACTTGTATATGTGTGCTATCGATAGGTGTGATATACTTATAATATACTTTCTAACATAGAAAGTATATTATAGTGCATTTGTACTGTGCAGCAGTTAGAGGGACAAGCGCTATTGGAACAAATATTTGTAACGGGTGTGATATACCTGTTGCCCCCAAAAAACTGATTAAGGGGTGTGATATACCTTCTTCTACAAAATACTGATTAAGGGGTTTGATATACCTGCTTCCACCAAATATTGATTGAGGGCTGCAATATGCTTTCTTCCACAAATTACTGATTAAGGGGTTCAATATACCTGTTTCCACCAAATATTGATTAAAGCCTGCGATACACCTGCTTCCACAAAATACTGATTAAGGGGTTTGATATACCTGCTTCCACAAAATACTGATTGAAGGCTGCAATATAACTGCTTCCACAAAATATTGATTAAGGGGTTCGATATACCTGTTTCAACCAAATATTGATTGAGGCCTGCAATATACCTGCTTCCACAAAATACTAATTAAGGGGTTTGATATACCAGCTTCCACAAAATAATGATAGAGGGCTGCGATATACCTCCTTCCACAAATAGTGCTCTTCTCTAGGGACTTAGGCACAGGGTCATTTTGAAAATGACAGGCAGAGGAAGAGGCAGGCCGTTTTGCAGGGGTGGTAGGGGTCAGGCAGGTGCACCAGGCCGGAGCCTAAGTGGGAAGTTGGACTAGGCGTGCGCAATTACTTCAAAGGGCACACCGAAGTAGGTTAAGTGGCTCAATCACTCTTCCGCTTCTGCACCCTTCTCATCCTCTGTATCTGCACCCTCCTCACTCTCTGCTGTGTGCACCCCCAAATACAACACTACCACCACCACCATAGCCCCTCCAATCGAATCAAAAGAATTATTTTCCCATCCATTCCCAGACCTTACTGATACACAGCCATTCTTGACATCAGATGAGGAAGAGACGAAGCAGTAGAGAGGGAGGAGAAGGAGGATAAGCAGGCAGATCTCGCAGGGAACAGGAGGCAAAAAGCAGACTGCAAATGTATCTGGAGCGAGCCATCCACTATGCACGGTCACTTCTGGCGTTCCCAGGATGCTGGCACATGGCTCCGCAGTGTGGGCTTTTTTTAAAGTGTCAGCTGTTGACAATAGTGTTGCCATGTGCAGCCTGTGCTATCAACGCATGTCGCTGTAAGCCCAACACTCACCTAAGGATGACTACCTTAAGAAGGTACCTTGCCTCCCATTACCAAGCCCAGTGGGAGCAGTGCCGTCAGAACCCACAAAGCCACACTCCCGGCACTCCACGTCCTGCCTCTTCTCCTTCTCCTCTCTCTTCCCATTTGTCCTGGTGATGAGCAGGAGCCAGGCCGCTCCACTGCTTCCAATTTAGTGCAAATGGGGACCTGATGCTCCAGTGTTTGAGGAGGAACCCCCATATAAAAAGCATAAAGGGCAAGGACCAGTACTGGGTGGCAGCGTACTTAGACCCTGGTACAAACACAAAATGGCAGACATGTTACCAGCATCACAGAGGGCTGGCAGAATACAGCATTTCCAGGCCTTGCTGTTGCAGGCACTAGCAGAGGAATTTCCACCCACAGCGAATATAGCCTCAGGGAATGCCTAGACCGACAGGTGTCCGACTACATCGGGTTAACGGCCGATGTAGACGCTCTAAGAAGCAAGTAACCCCTGGACTACTGGGTGTGCAGGCTTGACCTGTGGCCAGAGCTGGCACAATTTGCCATGGAGCTCTTGGCTTGCCCCTCGTTGAGTTTCCTGTCCTAAAGGAAGTTTAGTGCAACAGGGGGATTGTGACCAATAAGCTCACTCGCCTAGCTAACGACAGTGTGGACTACCTCACATATCTAAAAATGAATGAGGCATGGATCTCAGAAGAATTCAACACCTGTGACGAGGCCACGTGTTATTAAATTTCCCCATGCCAGCCCACACATATCCGCCACCACACAGAACAAAGAATGGTCCTTGTCTTATGTATATACAGCGGCATAAAAGGTATTTTCTGTCAGGTGAATGCCTAATTTCTGGGGCCTGTACTCCAGTGACCTACAGTAAAAAATTTTGCCAGTGACAGCCTAATGTACCTCCAGCCACATCATCACAAGTTCTTTTCTGTCTGGTGAATGCGTAATTTTTGGGGCCTGTACTGGCTTACAGTAAAAATGTTTAGCCAGTGACCACCTAATGAACCTCCAGCCACATAATCATAAGTTCTTTTCTGTCAGGTGAATGCCTAATTTTTTGGGCCTAAAATAAAAAATTTCTAGGCTCCAGCAGGGCACATTTTTTAGAGTTTCCCTTTAAGAGGCATAAAAATGGCCCCTGATTAAAATACATATTGTTTGTGGGAATTTTTGCCAATGATCCCCCTCTGGTATGTCACTATCCATGTTGTGGGACTATTTGTGCACTTCTAGTAAGTATTTGGTGGCTGCAAATATGACCTGAAGTTTTTTCAAGTTCGCCAGCCATTAAAGTCAATGGAGCCTGCCACAAACACACGGTACACGAACATTTGATCACGAACGCGCGTTTGCGAACTGTCCCGGCCGATGTTTGTCCATCACTATCCATGACCTTATGATTAGTTGTTTATATGTTCCATTTTAATTTTCATTCTACTAGTCTTGTGGGGGTACAACCAAATAAATGAAAGTTTTCCACAGTGTGCATTGCACGTCATTATCTTTTCACGATATGAGGCAGACGGGTAATGTCTGCTTTTAACCCTTTGAATACCGTAGGTTTTTTTGTTTTTGTGTTTTCATTTTTCTTCCCCATCTTCTTTGAGCCATTAATGTTTTATATTTCTGTTCACATAGCTGTATGAGTGCTTATTTTTGGCAGCCTAAGTTGTACTTTCTAATGCCACCATTTATTATGGCATACAATGTAGTGGGAAGCAGTAAAAAAATTCCAAATGTGGTATAATTGGAAAGAAATGCAATTCCTCCATCTTTTTATGGGTTTTGTTCCCACTGCGTTCTGTTTGTGGCAAAACTGATCCATGCCCTTCATTCTCTAAGTCAGTATGATTACAATAATACCACATAGGTATAGGTTTTTTATGTCTAAATAGTGTGCAAATAAATCTAAACTTTGAAAAAAAAATATGTTTTACATCACCATATTCTGACCCCTATAACTTTTTTTTATAGTTATAAAAATGGGACAATCTGTAGTTTTTACTGATACCATTTTGGAGTTCTATAAAGAAATTTGGCTAAGAGAAGCAATAAAAAAATAGCAAATTGGCTATTTTGAGTTGAGCCTTTTTTCTGTTATGCCTTTCACCGTATTAGAAAAATATTTTTATATTTTAATAGCACTGTTGTTTTTCGGTTGTGGTGATACCTATGTTGTTTAGATTTTTTGTTATTTATGTATTTATTTTTTTGCACAGAACCCGTTTGTGTAATTTACACTGTTATGTATTTTTATATATATATATATATATATATACAGTACAGACCAAAAGTTTGGACACACCTTCTCATTCAAAGAGTTTTCTTTATTTTCATGACTATGAAAATTGTAGATTCACACTGAAGGCATCAAAACTATGAATTAACACATGTGGAATTATATACATAACAAAAAAGTGTGAAACAACTGAAAATATGTAATATTCTAGGTTCTTCAAAGTAGCCACCTTTTGCTTTGATTACTGCTTTGCACACTCTTGGCATTCTCTTGATGAGCTTCAAGAGGTAGTCACCTGAAATGGTTTTCACTTCACAGGTGTGCCCTGTCAGGTTTAATAAGTGGGATTTCTTGCCTTATAAATGGGGTTGGGACCATCAGTTGCGTTGTGGAGAAGTCAGGTGGATACACAGCTGATAGTCCTACTGAATAGACTGTTAGCATTTGTATTATGGCAAGAAAAAGCAGCTAAGTAAAGAAAAACGAGTGGCCATCATTACTTTAAGAAATGAAGGTCAGTCAGTCCGAAAAATTGGGAAAACTTTGAAAGTGTCCCCATGTGCAGTCACAAAAACCATCAAGCGCTACAAAGAAACTGGCTCACATGCGGACCGCCCTAGGAAAGGAAGACCAAGAGTCACCTCTGCTGCGGAGGATAAGTTCATCCGAGTCACCAGCCTTCAGAAATCGCAGGTTAACAGCAGCTCAGATTAGAGACCAGATCAATGCCACACAGAGTTCTAGCAGCAGACACATCTCTAGAACAACTGTTAAGAGGAGACTGTGTGAATCAGGCCTTCATGGTAGAATATCTGCTAGGAAACCACTGCTAAGGACAGGCAACAAGCAGAAGAGACTTGTTTGGGCTAAAGAACACAAGGAATTGACATTAGACCAGTGGAAATCTGTGCTTTGGTCTGATGAGTACAAATTTGTCCAAATTTGAGATCTTTGGTTCCAACCACCGTGCGACGCAGAAAAGGTGAACGGATGGACTATACATGCCTGGTTCCAACCGTGCAGAATGGAGGAGGAGGTGTGATGGTGTGGGGGTGCTTTGCTGGTGACACTGTTGGGGATTTATTCAAAATTTAAGGCATACTGAACCAGCATGGCTACCACAGCATCTTGCAGCGGCATGCTATTTCATCCTGTTTGCGTTTAGTTGGACCATCATTTATTTTTCAACAGGACAATGACCCCAAACACACCTCCAGGCTGTGTAAGGGCTATTTGACCATGAAGGAGAGTGATGGGGTGCTGCGCCAGATGACCTGGCTTCCACAGTCACCGGACCTGAACCCAATCGAGATGGTTTGGGGTGAGCTGGACCGCAGAGTGAAGGCAAAAGGGCCAACAAGTGCTAAGCATCTCTGGGAACTCCTTCAAGGCTGTTGGAAGACCATTTCAGGTGACTACCTCTTGAAGCTCATCAAGAGAATGCCAAGAGTGTGCGAAGCAGTAATCAAAGCAAAAGGTGGCTACTTTGAAGAACCTAGAATATGACATATTTTCAGTTGTTTCACACTTTTTTGTTATGTATATAATTCCACATGTGTTACTTCATAGTTTTGATGCCTTCAGTGTGAATCTACAATTTTCATAGTCATGAAATTAAAGAAAACTCTTTGAATGAGAAGGTGTGTCCAAACTTTTGGTCTGTACTGTATATATATATATATATTTATATATATTTTGAACAGTTTTACCGTATTTTTAGCCCTATAAGACGCACCTGCCCATAAGACACACCTAGGTTTTTGAGGAGGAAAATAAGAAAAAAAAAATTTGAACATAAAGGTGTGCTTTTGGTGGGTTTTGAACTAATGGTGGTCTGTTGATGACACTATTATGGGGGATCTGTTGAGGACACTGTCATGGGGGATCTGTGGGTGACACTGTTATGGGGATCTGTGGGTGACACTGTTATGGGGAATCTGTGGGTGACACTGTTATGGGGATCTCCTGGATGGATCTTATTGGGGTCTCTGGATGGCACTGTTATGGGGATCTGTGGATGACACTGTTATGGGGGATCTGTGGATGACACTGTTATGGGGGGATCTGTGGATGACACATATATGTGTCATCCACAGATCGCCTCCATAACAGTGTCCCTGTAGTGTGAATGACCCCCAATACAGGGGGTGGGGGTCGCATCTGGTTTTATAATGACAGCGTGGCCCGTGCAGTGACTGTATTCTACTACACGGGCCCCGCTCACTGTATATACCGTAATCTTATCTATAATTGTAGGTATTGTTAATATATACAAACCAGATTCCAAAAAAGTTGGGACACTATACAAATCGTGAATAAAATCTGAATGCAATGATGTGGAGGTGCCAACTTCTAATATTTTATTCAGAATAGAACATAAATCACGGAACAAAAGTTTAAACTGAGAAAATTTACCATTTTAAGGGAAAAATATGTTGAATCAGAATTTCATGGTGTCAACAAATCCCAAAAAAGTTGGGACAAGGCCATTTTCACCACTGTGTGGCATCTCCCCTTCTTCTTACAACACTCAACAGATGTCTGGGGACCGAGGAGACCAGTTTCTCAAGTTTAGAAATAGGAATGCTCTCCCATTCTTGTCTAATACAGGCCTCTAACTGTTCAATCGTCTTGGGCCTTCTTTGTTGCACCTTCCTCTTTATGATGCGCCAAATGTTCTCTATAGGTGAAAGATCTGGACTGCAGACTGGCCATTTCAGTACCCGGATCCTTCTCCTACGCAGCCACGATGTTGTGATTGATGCAGAATGTGGTCTGGCATTATCTTGTTAAAAAATGCAGGGTCTTCCCTGAAAGAGATGACGTCTGGATGGGAGCATATGTTGTTCTAGAACCTAAATATATTTTTCTGCATTGATGGTGCCTTTCCAGACATGCAAGCTGCCCATGCCACACGCACTCATGCAACCCCATACCATCAGAGATGCAGGCTTCTTAACTGAGCGTTGATAACAACTTGGGTTGTCCTTGTCCTCTTTGGTCCGGATGACATGGCGTCCCAGATTTCCAAAAAGAACTTCGAATCGTGACTCGTCTGACCACAGAACAGTCTTCCATTTGGCCACACTCCATTTTAAATGATCCCTGGCCCAGTGAAAACGCCTGAGCTTGTGGATCTTGCTTAGAAATGGCTTCTTCTTTGCACTGTAGAGTTTCAGCTGGCAACGGCGGATGGCACGGTGGATTGTGTTCACTGACAATGGTTTCTGGAATTATTCCTGAGCCCATTCTGTGATTTCCTTTACAGTAGCATTCCTGTTTGTGGTGCAGTGTCGTTTAAGGGCACGGAGATCACGGGCATCCAGTATGGTTTTATTGCCTTGACCCTTACGCACAGAGATTGTTCCAGATTCTCTGAATCTTCGGATGATGTTATGCACAGTTGATGATGATAGATGCAAAGTCTTTGCAATTTTTCGCTGGGTAACACCTTTCTGATATTGCTCCACTATCTTTCTGCGCAACATTGTGGGAATTGGTGATCCTCTACCCATCTTGGCTTCTGAGAGACACTGCCACTCTGAGAAGCTCTTTTTATACCCAATCATGTTGCCAATTGACTTAATTAGTGTTAATTGGTCTTCCAGCTCTTCGTTATGCTCAAATTTACTTTTTCCAGCCTCTTATTGCTACTTGTCCCAACTTTTTTGGGATTTGTTGACACAGTGAAAATTTTAATTAACGTATTTTTCCTTTAAAATTCAGATTAAACGTTTGATCTGTCACCTACGTTCTATTACAAATAAAATATTGACATTTGCCATCTCCACATCATTGCATTCAGTTTTTATTCACAATTTGTTTAGTGTCCCAACTTTTTGGGAATCCGGTTTGTACAAATTCAGGATAAATCAGCGCCTGTATTACTTACAACAAGTGCACGGTAGCAGAGAGGAGGGAGGAGGCAGGCCGGGACGCCGTCTGCTTCATTCATAAAGTGGTCTGCGCAGGCGTGTGACGTAGTGACTCACGCTGCCAGCGCCCGTCCTCCCGGCCTGCCTTCTCCCTCCTCTCTGCTACCGAGCGCTTGTTGTAAGTAATACAGGCGCTGATTTAAGTGATTTAAGTGCGTCTTATAGGGCGAAAAATACGGTATTTACTTTTTTGGAAAGATTTTGAGCGTACAAAATCCTTTTTTTTTTTTTTTTCTAAATTCTGGACAATCATGGATTTTTAAAATCCAGTTATTGCTCAATATTGCTCATTTCTTATGTGGGCCTGCCACCTGGTAGCCAAAATAAAAATTACAGCTTCAATGCCCTCAGCCTCTTCAATGAGGTTTAGTTAATTGAAGTCCATTACCGGTATCCTCACTGGCCGCAGACCATGCTGGTAAGAAGCCTGGAAGCTCAAAAGTTTAGATGACATGATCTCCCTTGATCACGGCATATAAAGACTTTAATTATCATGTTGTGTTAATTAGCTGCGGGTCTCTGCAGTTTGAAACAGTGGAGACCAGCAGGCAAGGACGTCCGCTGCATGTGCGAGCGGGCGCGATGTTTGCCTATCACTCCAGCGCCATACATGTACGGCGCTGGTAGCGAAGTGTCAATCCCACTCCGGCCCTGATGTATTGTCTATTGGTAATGAGCAGCCAATAATTTCCAGGACTTCTTTTAGTGACATTATATTAGCCATTGATATCATTGTGCAAAAAAAAGTTCATTTATATAAAAAATAAAGCAAAACATTCTACAGCCAAAAAATGTCATTATCTAAGCTGGTATTGGATCAATAATTTAGGTATATCTGTAATTAGGGAGCCTTACTGAAGTAAAGTGGGTCCTATAGTAATATGGAACCATCCCTTTTGTTTTTGGGTCACAGTATGCTACCCACATTGTTGCCTCTATTGTGGGACAGATCTAAAAAGTAATTAAAAAGACATAGCACATAGCAAATCATAATGTGATCCCAAAAGCGGGGTGCTCATCTGAGTGAATATGCAGACATAACACAGCGGAAGATATTGGGTAAACTGGCTGAGGCATGAATAAACATTGAAAAACATGGGGGGGGTGTGGAGGATTTATTATGCCCCGCACGCCATATTCCTGGCTTAAAAAAATGGCAACTAGGGACTATGCAACTTTTTGAGGCCACTTGCGCAAAATGTTCACGACTTTTAGCATTTTTACATTACTCACTCCAGTTTTGAAAAGTAGGTGTGGTTAGCTTTGTTAATGAGTTTCACTCCAGATTTATTTTGTTGTGCATGCTGTGCATCACATTTACTAACTGTTTTATACTCCTTTCTAAGCATTTTACACTTCGTACGACATGGGGGCAGTTTTATTTTTTGGTGCATGGACAAATTTTTGATGCATAGGCAAAATTCTGGCACATGGACAAATTTTTGGCGCACCAACAGAACTCTAGAGTAAATCTGGCACAGGATTTATAATACTCAAAATTTACAAAGGTCAACAACAAAATTGTATAATATTAGACAGTGTGCCTCTGATAAATTTGGTGCAAAGTACACCAACCTGGACTCAAGGAAAACTGACTTCAAATATTACCCTTTGTGGGCACTGCCAGCACAAAGAATATATGGACCACTGGACTGTATTATCCTCTGGATAAGTCATCAGTATCTGATAGGTGGGGATCCGACACCTGAGACCTCGCCGATCAGCTGTTTAAGAAGGCAGCAGCGATTGTGAGCCTTCTCTCTGCTCAAAAATCACAGCGCTGTAGATTGTATAGTGGCTGTGCTTGGTATCGCTGCTCAGCTCCATTCACTTCAATGGGGATGAGCTGTGCCAATAAACAAGACATGGACTAGAAAAAGCTGGAGAAGGCCTTGGCGCTACTGTGCACGCCGCTGTTCTCTAAAACAGCTCATTGGTGGAGGTCCTGGGTTTTGGACCCCCACCGATCAGGTACGGATCAGTATAATAAAGCTGTTAGAAAACCCCTTAAAAAATATTATATATATTAAAACTGCAACATGTTTTGTAGCCTGAACTGTGACTTCAACAGGCAATGGCCCAGTGTCAAAACACGTTACTTCTTTGATATATGACATATCTGATTCAGATCATAGGGCAAAAATAGAGACAGAAAAGGGATCGCTGGCGGCATCGCTCGGTACATATTCCAACCCGAATCAATCTGACGACCCTTGTATGCAGTGTACGTGGTGTAGAAAAACATTAGTAGAGACAACTTGATTGTAGAAAACAGAAAAAACAGGCGGCACTCACCACTGGACGATTCAAACTTCTTTATTCTTTGACAAACTTGCCATACAAAGGTGTGGCTAGGGCAGACTAACATCTCCCGAAAAGTAAAGTAGCGACGGCACAAATCGCTTTTTCTGGCTACTGACCATAGGGTTCAGTATCAGTGCCCTTTTTAAGAGTCACAACCTGCAATTAACATCCGCAACCGTGACTAGAGATGGCCTTGCGGTTCGCCGTTGCGGTCGTTTCGCGGTGAACTTTGCACATTCGCGATTCACAAAACATGCGAACATATGGAGATATTCGCATCCGCCATATTATTTTACATTGTGAAGAACTTTGACTCATGACACATCCATCAGGTAGTACAGGACAGCCAATTGAGACTTACCTACCCCCTACCTTATAAATAAACCTGATCTGGCCGCCATTTTACATTCAGTGTTTTGCCAGTGTAGGGAGAGGTTGCTGTGTGGAGCAGGGACAGGCTGTTAGGGACACCAAACGCTGGCTAATAGGGCCACAAAAGTCCTTTTAAGCACTAGTATAGGTGTGCTATCGATAGATGTGATGCACAGAGGGGTGAGATATACTTATAATATACTTTTATACTGAGTCAAAAACACATAGATCTATATAGTGATCACCTGGAAGTCAGGGGCCTAGGGGCTAGGGGCTTACTAGGGCCATTTTTATATGGGGTAAGGTTCCGGACGGGGTCGCTCTTATCAGGGCGGGTGGTCTGTGATTAGGCTATAAGGGCCAGAATAGCACCCCCCTGTAGTGCAATATCAGGGACAGTGCTTTGCCCACCCTGTCCTTTTTTGCTTTCCCTCCTGGATTCATGGATGTGCGCTGGAACCCCCCGGATTGTGGTAGGACATATGGTTTCTGATTTGGTGCCGCCGAGCACTTGTTATTGCCGACCACATCTATGCTTTTTGCTTAACTTTAATAATTTAATTTATTTTCATTTTGAGGGATATCTTTTCCATTCACACGTCCGCAAAATGGGTCCGCATCCATTCCGCAATTTTGCGGAATGGGTGCAGACCCATTAATTTTCAATGGGGCAGGAATGTGCTGTCCGTATCCTCATTTGCGGATCCACATTTGCGGATCCGCACTTCTGCATCTGTGCTTCCGTTTCCACGAAAAAATAGAACATGTCCTATTGTTGTCCGCAATTGCAGACAAGATTAGGCATTTTCTATTATAGTGCCGGCGATGTGCGGAATGCACATTGCCGGTGTCCGTGTTTTGCGGATCCGCAAAACACTGACTGAGGGTTAAATGGACCCTCATAGTAACATTATTAAAGGTTACATTTTATCTTTATGTATATTCTAATGGATTGCCTTCCTTGTACAATGTTATAATATACTTTCTATGTTAGAAAGTATATTATAGTGCATTTGTATTGTGCGGCAGTTGTGTGCGGTTCTGCTGCGATACTGCAGGTATATAGAGGGACAAGCGTTATTGGAACAAATAATTTCTACTGGTGTGATATACCAATCGCCCCCCAAAAAAACTGATTGAAGCGGGGTGTTATATACCAATATACTTTCTTTATAATGCATTTGGGTACTGTATAGTGCATTTGCGCATGCGTGTATGCAAAAACTATATTGCCGTTATTTCGCATTGAAAAAATTATGAATGGAGATCACAAATCCGAATAATACATCTGGTATGTCACTGTCCATGTTGTGGGACTATTTGTGCACTTCTAGTAATTATTTCTTGGCTGCAAATATGAGCTGAAGGTTTTTCAGGTTCGCCTGCCATTAAAATGAATGGGATCCGCCGCGAACTTGCGGTTCGCGAACATTTGATCGTGTTCACGTGATCGCGTTCGCCAACCGTCCCGGCAGATGTTCGTCCATCACTACCTGTGACCTTTAAATACCAATTAAAAACTGTTTCAACCTGACTAAAATATCTGACAGCAATGTTAAAGGGGTTCTGCAGTTTGTTTTAACTGATGATCTATCCTCTGGATAGATTATCAGCATCTGATCGGCGGGGGTCCGACACCCGAGACCCCTGCCGATCAGCTGTTTGAGAAGGCAGCGGCACTCCAGCAGTGCCGCGGCCTTCTCACAGTTTACTGCTGGCCCAGTGATGTCACGACTAGCATCAACTGGCCTGGGCGGGGCTAAGCTCCGTTCACTTAAAAGGAGCTTAGCCCCGCCCAGGCCAGTTGGTACTAGTCAAGACGTCACTGGGCCAGCGGTAAACAGTGAGATGGCTGCGGCACTGCTGGAGTGCCGCTGCCTTCTCAAACAGCTGATCGGCAGGGGTCATGGGTGTCGGACCCCCGCCGGTCAGATGCTGATGATCTATCCAGAGGATAGATCATCAGTTAAAACATACTGTAGAACCCCTTCAAGCTATTCCTCTCATTTAGGCCCAGCGCACCAATCGCGTCTGAGCGGATTATCCACCTTGCGTCTTTTTGAATGCCCGCGAAACCTCAATGCCCGCAAAACTTAAACACTTAATGTTACCTCCATGGGCTGTGCGCATGTGTCGTGGATCGGGTCAGTGACTGAGTCTTTGTCCAAATGCCTCGATTGGATGTTAAGACCCTTACTTAGATCGCCCACTCACCTCAGCGACACCAACGACTTCCTCCAGGCGCTGAAAGATTTGAGATGGCAGGAGGGGTGAAGTCTCGCCTCGCTCGTCGTAGAGAGTTTATACACTCGTATACCCCATGATATGGGGTGGAGGCGGTCATGGATGTTGTGAGCAACACTGACAAAAGTGACATGTATTTCCAATTTGTGGAGGAAGCATTGCACTTCTTACTTGCCAACAACACATTTAGGTTTGGTCAGCAATGGTTTAAGCAGTTGCGCGGTACAGCGATGGGGACCCCGGTATCGTGTACCTATGCAAATATTTTTCTCAGTAGGTTTGAGGATAGATTTGTATTTTTAGTCACCAGCCCCTTCCTAACATGTATTAAGTTTTTCGTACGCTATGCGGATTACATTTTAGTGGTGTGGTCTGGAACGCAGACACAATGTGAGGAATTTGTCTCATGGTTGAATCGCACTAATAATATGAAGATGATATTCACTTTGAACTTTGGGGGACAGTCCTTGGAATTCTTGGATGTTTTAGTCAGCATTCACGATGGTGATATAGGTTTTCGGAAACTCACTGCGACAAATTCCATTCTGCACCACAACAGTTTTCATCCACATAGTTTCAAACAATCAGTGCCTTATGGGCAATTTATTAGACTTAGAAGACTTAATAATACAGATGAGGGCGTTCTGACACAGGCCGGATATTTGAAGGAGAAATTGATTAGAAGAGGTTAAAGGGATTCTGTCATCAGATTTGAGCCCTATAAGCTAAACATATGGCCATGTCGGTGCTAATAACATGAATCCTAAACTGCCCTTACTAAACCTGCTTGTGGCTCTATTAGCCCAAAAAACAGGTTTTTATAAGCTGTCACTTGCCTACCTAAGGTGCCCAAGGGGTTTTACGTTAATCCAGGGTGCCCGCCTGCACCCCTCGCCGCCTGGTGCCCAGCGCCGCCTTCCTCACCTCAGCGCCGCCTCCTCAATCCACCCGTCCCTCTGCCAGATCAACGAAGCCGCTGCCAGGAGTCCGCGGCGCATCAGGCTGAGCCTAGTGCGCAGGCGCCGGATCTGGCAGAGGGACGGGTGGATTGAGGAGTCGGCGCTGAGGTGAGTAAGGCGGCGCTGGGCACCAGATGGCGAGGGGTGCGGGCGGGCACCCTGGATTAACGTAAAACCCCTTGGGCACCTTAGGTAGGCGAGTGACAGCTTATAAAAACCTGTTTTTTGGGCTAATAGAACTACAAGCAGGTTTAATAAGGGCAGTTTAGGATTCATGTTATTAGCACCGACATGGCCTTATGTTTAGCTTATAGGGCACAAATATGACGACAGAATCCCTTTAATTAGCCAGTGAGCTTGACAGAGCGATGCATAGGGCATACGTACATACACAGGAACAACTACTGCGTAACAACGGGAAAAAGAAATCCAGTAGCAACACAGAGAATAGGTTCGTATTCACATTTAAGTTCAGCCCAGTATCTGACTTGATCAGGTGATTTGCAACAACTGGGATATATAAAAAAATTAACCAAGTCTGAAAGTCGTGCTGATTAAAAAACCTTTGGTAGCGTTTAAAAGGTGTCCCACACTAAAAGTTAGGAGCCGATTCACAGAGAATAAGACCGCTAACTAGTTACCAGCAGAAAACCGGTGGGAAACTATAGGTGCGGGGATTGTTCTTTCTGCACCTATAATCACCTACAAAAATATCTCATGTTTGGTGGGGTGAACCATAAAGTAACGCAATTGATCACCTGTAGGACAGTGTACTGTATGTTGTCTATATTGTTATGTGTCGATGCGGAGCTTTTAATGTAGGAAAAACTATAAGACCAATGTTTGAAAGATTCAGAGAACATTTGAATTCTGTGAGTACGTTAAAAGGCTGTCCCCGCCTCATTGAACATGTGCGCACAGGCCATGGAGGTAACATTAAGTGTTTACGTTTTGCGGGCATTGAGGTTGTTCCTCCTTTAGCGCAGGGAGGAGATAGTCACCTCCTTTTGCTTCAAAAAGAAGCAAGGTGGATAATCCCCTCAGACGCGATCGGTGCGTGGGCCTGAATGAGAGGAATGACCTTAGTTCCTTCATCTAATAGCTTAACATTGATGTCAGATATTTTAGTCAGGTTGTAACTGTTTTTAATTGGTGTTTAAAGGTCACAGGTGCTGCTTTTAATTGCAGGTTGTGACGCTTAAAAAGGGCGCTGATACTGCACCCTATGGTCAGTAGCCGGAAGAAGTGCTTTGTGCGCGAAACGGCCGTCGCTACTTTACTTTTTGGGAGATGTTAGTCCGCCGAGCCCCACCTTTGTATGACAAGTTTGTCAAAGAATAAATAAGTTTGAATCGTCCAGTGGTGAGTGCCGTCTGTTTCTTCTGTTTTGATTCAGATCACAGTTTTCCTGAGCTGACACCACCCGTAATGCATACAGTAACATAAAGAATACTCTACTCTGTCGGTCATTACATTTCCAGATGAAAATTACCAAAATGTGCAATACAATTTTTTGGTTTTTGCTTATTAATACATAAATGAAAAGCAAAATTTTCTGATATAGATATAGAAACCGTAGGTTTTGTCTTAGGGTTTCTTAACAAGGTAAGCTCCTTCGATAGACAAGAACCCCAAAGATGATACTGCCATTTCTAAGAAACTGTTTCATTTTCGACATCCACTTTAAATTATTCTCAAAATCCATTTACATACAAAGTACATATTTTATAGTGGGAATGATTTTATGTAAATATCTCCCATAGGCTGCAAAAATCATAATTGTTTATCCCCCACTTTAAAATAATTCTATTTAATATCCCTGCTCTTAACAAAGGTGTCTTTGTCATCATATTTATTTAGTTCTTGCTCTTTTCTGAAAATAAGATTAATGCATTCAGACTATTTCACCGGTATATTATAATGATTAGGCCATAGCTCTTACAGTTCAGGCTGCTCTAAAGAATGGCCAGTTGGAGTCTTTCAGATGGTAATTATTGAAGATTAACACTGGGAATTCAATGTTCTACAGCGTTCCGAGAAGAACGTATTTACTGGCACTTGCTTCAAAATGTATCTCACTGATCCTGCTTTGAAAAACAGGGGGAAAAAACTTTCCATTTACTTTTTGAGATAAATCAGAAGCAAAAACATTTCCAAAGTTGCAAGTTATTTGGAATGTCATTCAAATTGTAATTGTAGCTTGATGCAATTATCAGATTTATAGCGTTTGACTTTTATTTTATTAGTCTATTATCTAAAGAGAGAAAAATATTGCTTCTGGGATATGTAAGAACACTTTGGAAATACACTATAATTTATGATGGGCGTAATATTGCACTGTTTATGATAATTATCAAAAAACCATCATCGTTATGTCTATGGTACTAAAACCATTGGATGGGAGTGATCAACATACAACTTGCTTGTGAATCTTTGATTATTGATGCAATAGTTTTTTTGTTCATTCCCAATAAATGAACAATCTGGGCAAAACTGACTCTATGTTATGCCTAGTGCAGTGCCTAGGGTCTGGTACTTGACACAGGGAGGACGAAAGAGAGAGTTCTGCAGCGGTCTCTCAGATCAGTGGTGATTTAACATTTCTGGCTATGGGTGTCAAAGAGTGAAGAAAATGCACAATTTTGTCAGTGGTTCTCTGGCTCAAGCATAAAATAAATGGCCAGACACAACTGATACTCTATATGGACCTACGTTTAAATCTACAGGAGCCTTGGAGTATGTCTGTGTAATCACCCGGAAGTGCCATTGCCACTTCTTTTGGCACCTTGCTACCATTTCCTATGTGCTAACGAATAATATCTGAATGTATTTTATGTCATCGCCTAATAATGTGCATATTTATTCCTGAAACTGTTATGCTCAAGTGTAATAACCTGGTCTACCAGAAGATGGTGGCAACATTGGCAGTATTAGCTTCTCTGGAGAGAAACCTTCTGCTTCCTTTCAGCCCTCTGTAGCTAGAGGGAGGAATTCTGTGTTAGGAATAAGTTAGAATTTAGTTCAGCCTTCCCCTCCGTGGGGACAGGGCGTGTCTAGTCTACCCTCGTTAGGAAGAGGTTGTGTGCTGGCTAGCAGAGAACTGCCTGCTCTGCTAAGCCTGCAGGCCCTGCCTGCGACATTGTCACAACCAGACAGCTGAGAAGCTCTGACAGAGGCCTTTCAGAACCTCCTCCTTGAGTTTCTGTGTTGTGGTATTCAGCTCCTCCTCTCGTTAGCGTATCTCAGCTGTCATGTGTTGGACTAATTGCTTCCCTTTAAATTCTTCCCCAGAAGGCTTTTCTGGGCGGCTTATACTACTTCCTGGAGTGTGTGTGCACGCTGACTCTGTCCTCCTGTTTGCTTCAAAGCTAAGTGTTGTACCTTTATCTGTTATTTTCTGTTTGCTGGATCCCAGGTGACCCTGACTCCCTCCGTATCTTGTGTAGGGAGCCGGTGGTCGTGTCCCCTCACTATTGTAGGGTGCTCAGGGCTTTATAGTCAAGGTTCGTGGATATGCAAACCTCCACCATTCGGATCTTTGCATAGGCTGAGCAGCCAGGGAAAGTGCCAGGTCTTCTGCAGGGGTCTCCCTTGGTTCCTTAGTTTTTGGATCCAGCGAGTCGTTTATACATGTTGCTTTGCCTTGTTTCCTGTACACCGTCCGTGACATTATAAGCCGCCATAACCGTCTCAAGCATGGATCCGGTTTCACTTTTGGCTGAACGCTTCCAGGGTCTTTCATTGGAGGTAGCTGATCTCCGTAAGTCTTTTTCTCAGCTTCAAGTGACCGGTTCAGCTTGCGTTCATGGAGTTTGTTCTGAGCCTAAGATCTCGCTCCCGGATACGTTCTCCGGGGGTAGTGAGAATTTTGTGCGTTTTAGAGAGGCTTGCAAACTCCATTTTCGCCTTCTTCCCCACTCCTCTGGTGATGAGGAACGGAGGGTGGGGATCATTATATCGCTGCTCAGAGGTAACGCTCAGTCCTGGGCCTTTTTGCTGCCGGAGGGGGCACGGCCTCTCCGTTCAGTGGATGAATTCTTTTTAGCCCTGGGTCAGATATATGATGATCCGGATCGTATTGCTCTGGCTGAGTCTAAACTACGTCTATTATGCCAGGGTAAACAATCCGCAGAAATATACTGCTCAGAATTTCGGAGATGGGCAGTTGATACTGGTTGGAATGATGCTGCGCTCCGAAGTCAATTTTGCCATGGTCTTTCAGAGGGATTGAAAGATGCATTTGCCTTTCATGAGAGGCCTATTTCTTTGGACTCTGCTATGTCTCAGGCCGTTCGTATTGACAGGCGTCTTAGAGAGAGAGGAGAGATGTCCCCTTCCTGTCATACTCAGTCCCAGGACAGTGCAGCGGTCCTGTTCTGTGCGCAGGGGTCTCAGTCGCCGTCAGCCCCTTCTGAGCAGGAGCCCATGCAGCTGGGGTTGATTGCTTCTGACAATAGAAGATTCAGCTCGCATGGGAGGGTTTGTTTTTGTTGTGGAGGTATAAATCATTTGGCAAATATTTGTCCCTCTAGGAGATTCAGGCAGTTTTCTGGGAGTAATAAAGAAACAAACAGGAAAAAATCTTTTAAAAATGTTCCGTCTGTTACTATTGGCAGGGTTGAGGCGGAAATTGAAGGTTTTCCATTTGCTTGTAGTTCCCGTTTTGTCCTGCCGGCTAGGGTGGCGCTAGAGAGCAAGAACATTTTTTGTGAGATTTTTGTGGATAGTGGAGCAGCGGTCAATCTCATTGATAATCAATTTGCGATAACTCATGGTTTCCAGGTGCGCACTTTGGGAAAGGATATTCCTGTTTTTGCTATCGATTCCGCTCCACTTTCTCAAAAATCATTAAAGGGCATAGTTCACAATATCCGTTTAATTGTGAGTGATGCTCATGTTGAGGATGTGTCATGTTTCGTCCTTAGCGGTTTACCCACCCCTCTGGTGTTGGGGCTGCCCTGGCTCACTAAGCATAACCCCACCATTGATTGGCAAGCGAGGCAAATAAATGGTTGGAGTGACTTTTTGTCATGGTCTTACCTTCTTACTGTTCTCCTTCGTTTGACATGTGCCGGCGGCCATCTTGGTTTCTGGGTTTCTTGTAGCCTCCCACCCTGCGGCTTCTCCTTCCCACTGGGAGGAGCTGGATGCCTAGCTCATATATATAGGAGGTCTGTGGCTTCAGTTCCTTGCTTGGTCCTCCTGTGTTCACATGCTTCTAAGACTGCTGCTGCTTCTGGTTCCTGATCCTGGCCTCGTCTGACTACCCCGTTGGTTCCTGATCCTGGCTTCGTCTGACTACCCCGTTGGTTCCTGATCCTGGCTTCGTCTGACTACCCTTCTGGTTCCTGACCTCTGTCTACGCAAGACTTCGGTTTGGCCATCCGTTTGGACTTTTGCTCTCAGCTTGATTTTCAATAAAGCCTTCTTATTTCCACTCATCTCTTGTTGTACGTCTGGTTCATGGTTCCATGACATTAGGACCAAGCCATGAATTCTGACGGTACAGGGCCATCCTCGCTACCTACGCTGGTTGCCAGACTTGATCAGCAGGATCACCTGTTGGGTCGGTTCGCTGTGGCGTTGCAAACCCTGCTTGAACGCACGGCTCATTTCGCTTCCATTGCCGATGGGTCGGTTGTCGCTCCTGGGCCCGCTCCTACTGCCGCTCCGGTTGTTGCGCCAGAGTCTACCCCGACACCTGTTGCTGCGCCTGCGGTGTCTCGGGGTATGACCGGTTCTGCCCCCCTTCCACAGCGCTTTGGGGGAGAGCCAACTCAGTGCCGAGGTTTCCTTAACCAGGTGGGCATTTATTTCGAGTTGCTGCCACATGCCTTTCCTACTGAGAGATCAAAGGTGGGCTTCTTGATCTCGCTGCTCTCGGACAAGGCCTTGGCCTGGGCCAGCCCTTTATGGGAGAACAACAATCCGGTGGTTGCCGAGTTTTCCGGTTTTGTTGCTTCTCTTCGGAAGGTATTCGATGTGCCGGCTCGTGCTGCCTCTGCTGCGAAGCTCCTTATGTCCATCAGACAGGGTTCACGATCCGTAGCTGAATACGCCATTGAGTTTCGTACCCTGGCAGCAGAGGTGGGCTGGAATAATGAGGCTCTGGTCGCTGCTTTCTCTCATGGTCTCTCGGATGCCTTGAAGGATGAGGTTGCAGCTAAGGACCTACCAGTGGAGCTCGAGTCTCTTATTTCTTTCCTGATTTTGATTGACACCAGACTCAGGGAGAGACCTTCCTTTAAGGAGAGCCTGCGGAGGTCTTCTAACAGATTGGCGCCCACGTTTGCTGTCCCACCCGTGCCTCCCTCTCCTCCCACGCCTCCTGGGGATGACTTGTCTGGGGGTGAACCCATGCAGCTGGGGTTTGCTCGCCTGTCCGAGGGGGAGAGGGTACTCCGGAGACGCGAGGGCCGATGCATGTACTGTGGTCTCGGTGGGCATTTTCGGTTGGCATGTCCGAACCGTCCGGGAAACGCTCGCACCTGAGATCCTGTCGGGGGCAGATCTTGGGTGGAGTCTCCTCGTCCCCGGTTTCCCGTGTTGACAAACCACTGATCACTGTTGTCCTCTCCTGGGTCGGGGGCTCGGTGACGACCCAGGCGTTGGTGGACTCTGGTGCTGGTGGTTTGTTCATTGATAGTGTGTTCGCTGCCGCCAATTCCATTCCTCTGCAGCCTCGAGGTTCCCCACTGGCTCTTGAGGCGATAGACGGCAGACCCCTTCTGACGCCATACGTGACTCATGAGACCCTTCCAGTGGGGATAGCCATTGGTGCCGTTCACAGAGAGTCGGTCTGTCTCCAGGTGATTTCGTCTCCACACTACTCGGTGGTCTTGGGGTACCCCTGGCTCCAGAAGCATAATCCGACTTTCGATTGGAGATCGGCCGAGATCCTCTCGTGGTCACCGCAGTGTGGGGCTAGTTGCATCCATGGGCCTGTCAAGTTGCTGTGTACTTCCTCGGACTCTCTGTTGCCTCCTGAATACGAAGAGTACCGGGATGTATTCGATAAGGTGCGCGCGGTTGCCCTACCTCCGCACCGCCCATACGATTCTGCCATAGAGTTACAATCTGGTTCCGTTCCTCCTCGTGGCAAAGTCTATCCACTGTCGGTAGCGGAGAATGAGGCCATGGAGGAGTACGTGAGGGAGGCGCTTTCACGCGGACACATTCGCAAATCCTCGTCCCCGGCAGGGGCTGGATTTTTCTTTGTGAAAAAGAAGGGCGGTGAGTTGAGGCCTTGCATCGATTACAGGGGTCTTAATCGCATCACGATCAAGAACGCTTACCCGATAACCTTGATTTCTGAGCTGTTTGATCGCCTCAAAGGGGCCACGGTCTTTACCAAACTCGAACTGAGGGCGGCATATAACCTGGTAAGGATCAAGGCGGGCGATGAGTGGAAGACCGCGTTTAACACCAGGACCGGTCATTATGAATCCTTGGTTATGCCCTTTGGGTTGTGCAATGCGCCCGCAGTCTTCCAGGAATTCATCAACGATGTTTTCCGTGACCTGTTGCAGCAGTGTGTGGTGGTCTATTTGGATGACATCTTGGTATATTCTGAATCCATGGAGGCCCACATTATGGATGTCAGACGAGTGTTGCAACGGTTACGAGAGAACAGGCTGTTCGGTAAGCTTGAAAAATGCGAATTTCACCGATCCCAGGTAACCTTCTTAGGTTACATCATTTCCGCTGAGGGGTTCTCCATGGATCCTGAGAAGGTTTCGGCTGTCTTACAGTGGCCCCAGCCCAGTGGTCTCCGTGCCCTGCAGCGCTTTTTGGGCTTCGCCAATTATTATCGGAAGTTCATCAGGGACTTTTCTATGCTAGCCAAGCCTCTCACGGATCTTACCAGGAAGGGCAGTAATTTCCAGGTCTGGCCGCTCGAGGCCATCCGAGCTTTTGAGGCTCTAAAGTCCGCCTTTGTGTCGGCTCCGATTCTGTCGCATCCCAACCCTGGGTTGCCCTTTGTCCTCGAGGTGGACGCGTCTGAGACGGGAGTAGGCGCCCTTCTGTCTCAGCGTAGAACACCAGAGGGTCCTCTGCTTCCTTGTGGGTTTTACTCCCGGAAACTGTCTTCCGCGGAGTGCAACTATCAGATTGGTGACAGGGAGTTATTGGCCATCGTGCAGGCCCTTAAAGAATGGAGGCACTTGCTCGAGGGTTCGGTGGTTCCGGTTCTCATCCTGACGGACCACAAGAATCTGACCTACCTTTCTGAGGCCAAGAGATTGACACCACGTCAGGCCAGATGGGCTCTGTTCTTGTCACGTTTTAATTACGTGGTCTCCTACCTACCCGGTTCCAAGAACATCAGAGCGGATGCCTTATCACGGCAGTACTCCGAGCTGTCCGGGGAGGAGTCGATTCCGACTTCGGTCATACCTCCGAATCAGATCCTGGCCGCCATTCGCACCAGCCTGACCTCTCCCCTGGGTGAGCAGATTTTGGCAGCTCAATCTGGTGCTCCCTCTGGGAGACCCAACGGCAGGTGTTTTGTGCCTGAGGAGTTGCGCACTCGGTTGTTGCGAACCTACCATAACTCCAAGGTCGCGGGGCATCCTGGAAAGAATCAGCTGTCCTGGGCTGTTTCACGTCTGTTCTGGGGCCTTCTCTACGTTCCGACATCGCCGCATATGTAGCGGCATGCTCCGTTTGTGCCCAGAGTAAGTCCCATCGGCACCTTCCGTTGGGCCTTTTGCAACCCATAGCCACCGGGGAGCGCCCATGGTCACACCTGGGGATGGATTTCATTGTGGACCTCCCTGCATCCCGAGGCCATACGGTCATTCTCATGATTGTGGATCGGTTTTCCAAAATGTGCCACTGTGTTCCTCTCAAGAAGTTACCCTCTGCACAAGAGTTGGCCACGATTTTCGCCAGGGAGGTCTTCCGGTTGCACGGTTTGCCCAAGGAGATTGTGTCGGATCGGGGGAGTCAGTTTGTGTCCAGGTTCTGGCGCGCCTTTTGCTTCCAGTTGGGGATTCATCTCTCTTTCTCCTCGGCCTACCACCCTCAGTCCAATGGGGCCGCAGAACGATCCAATCAGGCCTTGGAGCAATTCCTTCGTTGCTATGTCTCCGATCACCAAGACAATTGGGTTGACCTCCTGCCTTGGGCTGAGTTTGCCAGGAACACGGCGGTGAACTCTTCCTCTGGGACGTCTCCCTTCATGGCCAATTATGGGTTCCAACCTGCCGTGTTACCGGAGGTATTCTCTCCCCAGGATATTCCGGCTGTGGAGGATCACCTTTCCGTCCTACGTGCTTCTTGGGTACAGATCCAGAGGTCCCTTGAGGTCTCTGCGCAGCGCCAGAGACTCCAGGCTGATCGCAGACAAGCGCCCGCTCCTTCCTACCAGGTCGGAGACCGTGTATGGTTGTCCACCCGCAACCTCAACCTTCGAGTGCCCACTCCCAAGCTGGCGCCTCGCTTTGTTGGTCCCTTCCGAGTGCTTCGCAGGGTAAACCCGGTAGCCTATGCCCTTGCGCTTCCTCCTGGCATGCGGATCTCCAACGTGTTTCATGTCTCCCTGTTGAAGCCATTGGTGTGTAATCGTTTCACTTCCTCGGTTCCTCGGCCCCGTCCGGTCCAAGTGGGCAATCGTGAGGAATATGAGGTGAGCAATATCCTGGACTCACGCCTGGTCCGCGGTCGGTTGCAGTTTTTGGTCCATTGGCGTGGTTATGGTCCAGAGGAGCGTTCCTGGGTTCCCTCCGCAGATGTCCATGCTCCTGCTTTGCTCCGAGCCTTCCACGCACGCTTCCCTCAGAAACCGTTCCTTACTCCGCGGAGGAGGGGCCTTTGAGGGGGAGGTACTGTCATGGTCTTACCTTCTTACTGTTCTCCTTCGTTTGACATGTGCCGGCGGCCATCTTGGTTTCTGGGTTTCTTGTAGCCTCCCACCCTGCGGCTTCTCCTTCCCACTGGGAGGAGCTGGATGCCTAGCTCATATATATAGGAGGTCTGTGGCTTCAGTTCCTTGCTTGGTCCTCCTGTGTTCACATGCTTCTAAGACTGCTGCTGCTTCTGGTTCCTGATCCTGGCCTCGTCTGACTACCCCGTTGGTTCCTGATCCTGGCTTCGTCTGACTACCCCGTTGGTTCCTGATCCTGGCTTCGTCTGACTACCCTTCTGGTTCCTGACCTCTGTCTACGCAAGACCCTGCTTCGGTTTGGCCATCCGTTTGGACTTTTGCTCTCAGCTTGATTTTCAATAAAGCCTTCTTATTTCCACTTATCTCTTGTTGTACGTCTGGTTCATGGTTCCATGACATTTTTGCAGAGAGAATTGCCTCATGACATCTGTTTCTGAGGTTGCTACTAAGACTGTACCATCTTTTCTCTCAGAATTTTCTGATGTTTTCTCTGAGAGTGGAGTTCAGGATTTGCCCCCGCACAGGGAGTACGATTGCCCTATTAATCTCATCCCAGACGCCAAGCTGCCTAAATCTCGTTTATACAGTCTTTCCCAACCTGAGAGGATCGCTATGCGTGCTTATATCTCTGAGAGTCTGAGAAAGGGACACATACGACCCTCAAAGTCACCTGTTGCCGCTGGTTTTTTGTTTGTTAAGAAAAAAGATGGTTCTTTAAGACCTTGTCTGGATTTCAGGGAGCTGAACAATATCACAATTCGTGACCCTTATCCGCTTCCTCTGATCCCGGACCTATTTAACCAGGTTGTAGGGGCTTAAGTCTTTTCCAAATTAGATTTAAGAGGGGCATACAACCTGGTCAGGGTCAGAGAAGGGGACGAATGGAAGACGGCCTTCAATACCCCTGAGGGCCATTTTGAAAATTTGGTTATGCCTTTTGGTTTGATGAATGCCCCAGCCGTTTTTCAGCATTTCGTGAACAGCATTTTTTATCATTTGATGGGAAAATTTGTATTGGTGTATTTGGATGACATTTTGATTTTTTCTCCCGATTTCAAAACTCATAAGGAACATTTACGTCAGGTCTTGCTCATCCTGCGGGAGAATAAATTATATGCGAAACTGGAAAAATGTGTGTTTGCGGTTCCAGAAATTCAATTTCTGGGGTTTCTTCTCTCCGCTTCTGGTTTTCGCATGGACCCCGAGAAGGTCCGCGCTGTGCTTGAGTGGGAGCTTCCTGAGAATCAAAAGGCGCTGATGCGTTTTTTGGGCTTTGCCAATTATTACAGGAAGTTCATTTTGAATTATTCTTCTATTGTTAAACCACTCACTGATATGACCAGAAAGGGGGTAGATTTTTCTTCTTGGTCAGTAGAGGCACGTAAGGCTTTTTCTGATATCAAGGGGAGTTTTGCTTCCGCTCCCATCTTGGTGCAACCTGATGTTTCTTTACCCTTCATAGTTGAGGTTGATGCTTCTGAGGTGGGTGTGGGGGCGATCTTGTCTCAGGGTTCCTCTCCTGCCAATTGGCGACCGTGTGCCTTTTTCTCAAGAAAACTCTCCTCCGCAGAGAGAAATTACGATGTGGGAGATAGGGAATTGTTGGCCATCAAGTTGGCTTTTGAGGAATGGCGCCATTGGCTAGAGGGAGCCAGACACCCTATTACCGTATTTACTGACCATAAAAATCTGGCCTACTTGGAGTCAGCCAAGCGTCTGAACCCGAGACAGGCCAGATGGTCGTTGTTCTTTTCTAGGTTTAATTTTGTTGTCACGTTCCGCCCTGGAGTTAAGAATGTGAAGGCAGATGCCCTGTCACGTTGTTTTCCGGGAGGCGGGAATTTTGAAGACCCGGGTCCCATTTTGGCTGAAGGTGTGGTGGTCTCTGCTCTTTTTCCTGAATTGGAGGCAGAGGTGCAGGCAGCCCAGTCAGAGGCTCCTGATCTTTGTCCTCCTGGGAGGTTGTTTGTGCCTCTCGCTTTAAGACACAAGATTTTTAAAGAACACCACGATACGGTCCTTGCTGGGCACCCGGGGGTAAGAGCCACACTGGATCTCATCGCTCGGAGATTCTGGTGGCCTGCGCTTCGTAAGTCGGTTGAGGGTTTTGTGGCAGCCTGCGAGACTTGCGCTCGTGCCAAAGTCCCTCATTCACGGCCATCAGGTCCTCTCCTTCCCTTACCCATTCCTTCCCGTCCTTGGACACATCTGTCCATGGACTTTATAACGGACCTGCCTCGTTCCTCGGGGAAGACTGTGATTCTGGTGGTGGTGGACCGTTTTAGCAAAATGGTGCATTTCATCCCTTTTCCTGGTTTGCCCAATGCTAAGACGCTGGCGCAGGCATTTATTGATCACATTGTCAAATTGCACGGTATTCCTTCAGACATAGTCTCTGATAGGGGCACGCAGTTTGTTTCCAGATTCTGGAAGGCTTTCTGTTCTCGCTTGGGGGTTCGGTTGTCATTCTCTTCTGCTTTCCACCCGCAGTCGAATGGCCAGACAGAGCGCGTCAATCAGAATCTGGAGACATATCTGCGTTGTTTTGTGGCGGAGAATCAAGAGGATTGGTGTTCTTTTTTGTCCCTTGCTGAGTTTGCTTTAAATAACCGTCGTCAGGAGTCCTCTGATAAGTCACCATTTTTTGGTGCATATGGGTTTCATCCACAGTTTGGGACTTTCTCGGGAGAGGGGTCTTCTGGTTTACCTGATGAGGACAGATTCTCCTCGTCTTTGTCATCTATTTGGCAAAAGATTCAAGATAATCTAAAAAGCATGAGTGAGAGATATAAGCGTGTGGCTGATAAGAGACGTGTGCTTGGTCCAGACCTGAATGTTGGTGATCTGGTGTGGTTGTCTACCAAGAATATCAAATTGAAGGTTCCCTCCTGGAAGTTGGGTCCTAGGTTTATTGGGCCTTACAAAATCCTGTCTGTCATCAATCCTGTTGCATACCGTCTTGATCTTCCTCAGACTTGGAAGATCCATAATGTTTTTCATAAGTCCTTATTGAAACCTTATGTTCAACCCATTGTACCCTCGCCTTTGCCTCCTCCTCCGATTATGGTTGATGGGAATCTTGAATTTCAGGTCTCTAGGATTGTGGATTCTCGTCTTGTCCGCGGTTCTCTTCAGTACCTTGTTCAGTGGGAGGGGTATGGTCCTGAGGAGAGGATGTGGGTCCCAGTGACGGACATTAAGGCCTCTCGTCTCATCAGGGCTTTCCATAGGTCCCATCCTGAGAAGGTGGGTTCTGAGTGTCCGGAGTCCACTCGTAGAGGGAGGGGTACTGTCACAACCAGACAGCTGAGAAGCTCTGACAGAGGCCTTTCAGAACCTCCTCCTTGAGTTTCTGTGTTGTGGTATTCAGCTCCTCCTCTCGTTAGCCTATCTCAGCTGTCATGTGTTGGACTAATTGCTTCCCTTTAAATTCTTCCCCAGAAGGCTTTTCTGGGCGGCTTATACTACTTCCTGGAGTGTGTGTGCACGCTGACTCTGTCCTCCTGTTTGCTTCAAAGCTAAGTGTTGTACCTTTATCTGTTTTTTTCTGTTTGCTGGATCCCAGGTGACCCTGACTCCCTCCGTATCTTGTGTAGGGAGCCGGTGGTCGTGTCCCCTCACTATTGTAGGGTGCTCAGGGCTTTATAGTCAAGGTTCGTGGATATGCAAACCTCCACCATTCGGATCTTTGCATAGGCTGAGCAGCCAGGAAAAGTGCCAGGTCTTCTGCAGGGGTCTCCCTTGGTTCCTTAGTTTTTGGATCCAGCGAGTCGTTTATACATGTTGCTTTGCCTTGTTTCCTGTACACCGTCCGTGACAGATATCTACATGTTTGCTTGACCCCTCCTGGGTTTGCATTGCCTTCAGCCAAGTTGAGCCGAAGCTTGAGGTACTCTAAATCCAGGACAAGAAGTTCCTAGGACTATAAGTAAGAGACAGACTACTTACTACAGCTAACTTAAGTTCCAGCAGAAGAGTAAGAATTTCCTATTTATCCAGCCAAGCATAGCAGAGCTAAGAGAGCTACCTCATAGCAGAGCTGAGATTGTTATATAGAAGTATTTGTCTGCCAAAGTTAAGCCAATACCTGCCGATTACCAAGATATTGTTTGGAAGCTGTTTGGATTACCAATTTATGCCAAGTAAAAGCAACTGTTCAACGTTAATACAAAGTCTGGACTCCATTTATTCTACTCATCCACCATCCAAGTTCACATACCCCTTTTGCACTGCTTCGAACCACATCACATCTGGGATCCATGGATATCCAGGTATGAACACCATGACACATGCCACCCTGCACCATTCTGGCAATCCTACCTCTGGGTACACACATTACCTTCTACAAAGGGAGCCCTGGACTTCCGCTGCTTAAAGCAGCTGGCATCATGTTTACTCGCTCTAAAAAAGGGACATATTTCGTAGAAACCTCCTAAGGGGCGAGGTATACCCCAGACGCTGAAACCGGCCCATTGCATCTGTGGGAACTTTTACCCATTCATCTAAAAGAACATTTGTGAGGTCAGACACTGATGTTGCACGTGAAGGTCTGGCTTGCAATCTCTGTTCTAGTTCAACCAAAAGATATTGAATAAGATTGAGGTCAGGGCTGTGTGAGGGCCAGTGAAGCTCTTCCACACCAAACTCACCAACCATGACTTATGGACTTTGCTGTGTGCACTGGGGTACAGTCATTCTGAAACACAAAATGGTTTTCCCCACAAAGTTGGAAGCATACAATTGTCCAAAGTTTCCTGGTATGATAAAGCATTAAGATTTTCTTTCATTGGATCTAAGGGGCCTAGACCAACCCCTGAAACAACCACATATGTATCATTACCCCTTCTCTGCCAAAGTTTACATTTGGCACAATACAGTCAGACAGGTAGGGTTCTCCTGGCATTCACCAAACCCAGACTTTTCTATCAGATTGCCAGGTAGAAGAGTAAGATTCGTCACTCCACAGAACACATTTCTACCGCTCCAGGGACTAGTGCACACCACAGACTCTAGGGTGACCACTCCATCTGATGCTTGACGTTGTGCTTGGTAATGTAAGACTTGTATGCAGCTGATTGTCCATGAAAACCGATGCCATGAAGTTACAGATGCAGTTTTTGTGCTGATGTTAATGCCAGAGGAGGTTTGGCGCTCAGCAGAGGGTTGGCCACTTTTATGCACTATGCGCCTCAGAACTTGGCGACCCTGGTCTATAACATTATGTGGTCTTACACTTCATGGCTGAGTTGTTCTGTTTCCTAAATGTTCAGACTTTGTAATGATGCCACTCATAGTTGATAGTCAAATATCTAGGAGGGAAGAAATGTAATGTACTGACTTGTTGCAATGGTGCCATCTTATGACAGGACCACACTGGAAATTAATTAGCTCTTTAGAACAACCCATTTTTTCACAAATGTTTGTAAAGGCAGACAGCATGGGCGGGGGCTGGATTTTATACACCTGTGGCAATGGAATAAATGAAACATCTGAATTCAATTAATAAGAGGTACATACTTTTGTCCATATAGCATACATTATTCCATCCTGAAAGAGTTTTTCCTATTATAAGGATAATAATAAGGATATTTCAGCTTTCCACACCTATATTAAATTCTTTAATATTTTCCCACACTGCTTCTCACAACGGCAAATGACTGCTCAAATCATGAAGCATCCCAAGGCAATTACCTAGGCCAATGGATGTCACAGGATGTGGCTATGTTTGGTTGTATGCTTTCAGTAGCACACTAATCCAGGGGAGATACACACATTTGTTATCCTCCAGTCTTTTCTTTTCCTTATCTTTGCTGCCTTTAAACATAATAATCTCCACTCAATCAGAATTTTTCTACCTTTCGAGATAAGAACACCACTTTTCAACTTCAAGGCATTCAAGCTAGGAAGAGTCATGCAAACCTTGCATTCGACTAACTTTGAGCAAATCTGTTAAATGTGTATGATGTGAATAATGTGGAAAAGCACATCTAGGTTCTATCCTGAGTAACGTGAGTCAGGAGTGCAGTATAACAGATAATTTAGTGTACCATTTGGTGCAAGAATTGAGCAGTTTATATATGATGTTGTCCAAATGCAAAATTAGGTGTCTGAAATTCTAAATATATGTGTACTGCCCTTTAGAATGCCCAATACATGACTAATTTGACCTGGCATATGCTGCATTTTGGTAAAATAAAAAGTTTGCTTATGGTTTATACATTTGCCGCATCTATGCCACAAATCAAATCATACCGCCAAAACAACACCAGCCACTAGGAAAGAACAAAAAATATAAATAAAAAATAGTCTTTTTGACTTCTCATTCCTTTGAATCCACTCCTGGATAAAAAAAAAGAACTGCAGAAAAAACTGTTGATGGCATTTTCAAAGAAAGAATAATTTACTGTTGCAAATGTGCCTAAATATTGTTTCAGACTGAGCAAGAAATCTGATGCACATGCCGTACATCACATTAAAGGTTTTAGGCACTTTTTCAGCTGTGTTTCACTTGAGGTGTAACTTAGTATGAAAGGGAAGTGGCTTAAGATGTCCCAATGTACGTCAAGAGTGTATGAGAATTTAGCAAAAATTATTTTATTAAGTCAATCAAATTATGGATGCTATAAACTAGGCTAGACACTCTAAATATATACACTGTTTATATCATCCATAATTTGGCTGACTTAATGAAAGATTTTTTTTTGCTAAATTGTACTATCCAGCATCAACCACTGTCAGGGGCATAACTATAGGGGGTGTAGAGGTGGCAGTCGCTACCAGGCCTAGGAACTTGAGTAGGGTCCAAAGACCCCTCTGCCACATAAGAAGACACCAGGATTATCAGATGGTAGGTAAGGTGCCCTGTTACAGGTTTTTCTCTAAGGCCCAGGATCTTCAAATCTTCTTACCACTGTTATAAATCTTTAGACTTAGTCTTGTACTGTATAAATCTTAGTAAATCTGCCCCACTGTGTGTGAAACCCCCCCTATAAAGATTTTCTTGTAATGCATGTACCATATCAGTAGGCAGGACTTCAATACGAAAGCTGGCAGGTACGTTTTCCAATCCAGTAGACCATATACAATGAAATGTCCCACTGACACCTACAGTGCGGTCAGAGTGACCTCTCCATATGGGATCCAGCAGGACCAGCATAGGTAGAGTCATTCTTTCTGTGAATCAGGCCAAAACATTGTTCCATGTCTGGGCAACTTTACAGTAATTCATTCCATTATCACTGTATACCATACATAGAAAAGGCAGACACAGCTAGATAAACCACAGAGCGCTGAAAACAACACACCCAAAATAGCAGCAAAGAAGAACAAGATGATAGGTGTGTATACTTACGGTGTGCACTCCAAATTAATATAGAAAATATTTACAGAGTTCAGATGGCACTCACCAGAGGGTTAAAATCTTCTTTATTCTGTAATGCAGGTCCACAAAGCCATGCACATATAGGCGACAACCATTTTGTGCTGGTGTGCACTTCGGCTGGCCTACACACACACTTGTGTTCTGCCCCTTATAAGCACTTAATTAAAACACAATTATAAAACACATGGAAACAAATCCTGTTCTATCACTACTTCAAATAAGATTTAAAAATGATCAAATTTTCTCAAAAGACAGATATTTATGTATATATATAATTTTATTTTTTACCCATTACTACTCCATATTTTGTTTACAGGAACACACTTAGGTCCTTCCTACTGGTCAGACTTTAAGGTCCTAGGGCTTTTTTCTTATAACAATTTCTGTCTTCTTCTGTAGAGCAATATGAAAATTAAAAACATTTAAAAAGTATAGAAAAGATGACACACATTGGGGGGCCCCAAATAAGAACAACCATAAAAAATCCTTATAAAGCAAATGCCTGAAATATGCATGAAAAAATACCTATGTAAGAAAAAGCAGATGAACCTGTATAGACTAAACAAAAATAGCAGATAATAAACAGTGATGAAGCAGCTAATACTACATTTGATTGAAACCCTGGGGAAAAGGTGATGAGGGGTTAAAAACCCCACACCTACTGCAGCTTCATGATATGTTGCATGCTTAAACACATACCACACAGGTATATTGCCTAAAAAAATTAAAGGTGTTGCGCAGTGGCATAATATTGTAGACCTATCTTCGGGATAGGTCATCAATATCAGTTTGGTGGTTGTACAACACCAGGTATCCCGATGATTAGCTGTTTGAAGGGGTTGTGGTGCATGTGAATGAGACGCACAGTTGTAGTTATACTGCTTCAAGGTAGACAGCACTCACAGGAGCGCTGAGACTCCTTAAAACAGCTTATTGCAGGGGTGCTGGAAGTCAGACACCCACCAATCTGATATTGACCTATCCTAAAAATAGGTAATCAATATCATCACACTGCACAACCCCTTTAATAGCGGGAGGGAAGAGAGGGTGGGGTAGTCCCTCCTGGTCCTGGGACTCTGCGGGTGGAAATAAGTCAATACACAGGCACAGTAAAGCATGCTCACTCAACTAAATTTTCATTACATCCATAGCAGTCAATGAAGATCACGTTGCGCATGTGTGGTGTGCTCTCCTTTACTTTGGGGGCCCCATTCTGTAGATAGTAGTGAGTCCCAAAGGTATCTGACCTATCTGACAATTATGGAATATCCTAGTAGTATGCCATCAATGTCTGAGATGGGTATAGCCCTTCAGTATATTGAAATTAAATTCTAACCAATTAAAAAGCCACAAAATTATAGGGAAGTATATATACAGTACAGACCATAAGTTTGGACACACCTTCTCATTCAAAGAGTTTTCTTTATTTTCATGACTATGAAAATTGTAGATTCACACTGAAGGCATCAAAACTATGAATTAACACATGTGGAATTATATACATAACAAAAATTGTGAACCAACTGAAAATATGTCATATTCTAGGTTCTTCAAAGTAGCCACATTTTGCTTTGATTACTGCTTTGCACACTCTTGGCATTCTCTTGATGAGCTTCAAGAGGTAGTCACCTGAAATGGTTTTCACTTCACAGGTGTGCCCTGTCAGGTTTAATAAGTGGGATTTCTTGCCTTATAAATGGGGTTGGGTCCATCAGTTGCGTTGTGGAAATGTCAGGTGGATACACAGCTGATAGTCCTACTGAATAGACTGTTAGAATTTGTATTATTGCAAGAAAAAAGCAGCTAAGCAAAGAAAAACGAGTGGCCATCATTACTTTAAGAAATGAAGGTCAGTCAGTCCGAAAAATTGGGAAAACTTTGAAAGTGTCCCCAAGTGCAGTCACAAAAACCATCAAGCGCTACAAAGAAACTGGCTCACATGCGGCCCGCCCCAGGAAAGGAAGACCAAGAGTCACCTCTGCTGTGGAGGATAAGTTCATCCTAGTCACCAGCCTCAGAAATCGCAGGTTAACAGCAGCTCAGATTAGAGACCAGGTCAATGCCACACAGAGTTCTAGCAGCAGACACATCTCTAAAACAACTGTTAAGAGGAGACTGTGTGAATCAGGCCTTCATGGTAGAATATCTGCTAGGAAACCACTGCTAAGGACAGGCAACAAGCAGAATAGACTTGTTTGGGCTAAAGAACACAAGGAATTGACATTAGACCAGTGGAAATCTGTGCTTTGGTCTGATGAGTCCAAATTTGAGATCTTTGGTTCCAACCACTGTGTCTTTGTGCGATGCAGAAAAGGTGAATGAATGAACTCTACATGCCTGGTTCCCACCGTGAAGAATGGAGGAGGAGGTGTGATGGTGTGGGGGTGCTTTGCTGCTGACACTGTTGGGGATTTATTCAAAATTGAAGGCATACTGAACCAGCATGGCTACCACAGCATCTTGCAGCGGCATGCTATTCCATCCGGTTTGCGTTTAGTTGGACCATCATTTATTTTTCAACAGGACAATGACCCCAAACACACCTCCAGGCTGTGTAAGGGCTATTTGACCATGAAGGAGAGTGATGGGGTGCTGCGCCGGATGACCTGACCTGAACCCAATCGAGATGGTTTGGGGTGAGCTGGACTGCAGAGTGAAGGCAAAAGGCCCAACAAGTGCTAAGCATCTCTGGGAACTCCTTCAAGACTGTTGGAAGACCATTTCAGGTGACTACTTCTTGAAGCTCATCAAGAGAATGCCAAGAGTGTGCAAAGCAGTAATCAAAGCAAAAAGTGGCTACTTTGAAGAACCTAGAATATGACATATTTTCAGTTGTTTCACACTTTTTTGTTATGTATATAATTCTACATGTGTTAATTTATAGTTTTGATGCCTTCAGTGTGAATCTACAATTATCATAGTCATGAAAATAAAGAAAACTCTTTGAATGAGAAGGTGTGTCCAAACTTTTGGTCTGTACGGTATAAGAACAAATATCTAACATCAAAACAATAATAATAATATATAATTATATAGAAAGATAATCCTGGACCAGGAGCAACCAATCGACATACCACCATAAAAGGACAGATAAATCAGAAGATAACTGGAAGATTCCGAATGTATGCTGGCAAAACGTTCAAGAGAATCCAAATTTAAAATTATTTATTTTTCTATTATTTAAGTGTGTGACTTTTTTATTCACAAGACAAATCATTTTTTTATTAGATATATCAAATTATCATACTGTATTTGGCTACTGTACATTTTTATGAAATATACAAACACATTACCCACAAAAAGAGGTATAAAAAATAATAATATTGCCTATAGAAATTAGTTGCTCAATTTGAATTTCACATATTAAAGGAGTTGGCCACTTCTTGCCATTTTTTCCCTGACTGCTTCCTCTTCTATGCAGGAGCTTGATCAGTTCAGCTACCATCCAGACCCTATGCAGAAGAGGATACAACTAGGGAAGCTGTCACCCACGAAAGATGCCATGTGAGTAAATTGTGACCATTTTAATTTTGGTTGCCATGGATTGGGTGGCAGTGTTTCTACAATATTTACATGGGCCATGGCAGCCAGGGGCCTCCAACCCATCGATGAGGTGAGTAAATTGACTCTGTACAGTTGTTAGTGCCACATTATGCATTTGAGGATCATTTAGGAAAAGTTGTTAAGAAGTGGCCAACTCCTTTAAGTATATTTTATTACTGTCATTTTTTTTTCCATTTTATAACCTTTTTCGTGACCTTTTTGAGTGACTTTAATGATTGTTTTCGGTCTGAACAGCAATCCTTAAATCAAATAAGATAAGGAATCTATACCCTGTAATAGGAAAAGGAATCCATTTTGTTGTCTTATCCTTTGGCAATCTCATCTTTATACCTTAGGGCAGGTCTTGAGAGTCAGACTGTTTAGAGTTGTCCTCCAAAGTCTTTTTATCCTGTATCAGGTAGCCAGAGATACAGCTGAGACCTTGCCATCAGTTCCTCTGAAGTGACTTAAGCCCAGGAGGAGGAAGCTTGCTGACCTCATTAGTAAAGGGTAACACAGGTACATTTACAGGTATGCCACAGACTTTCTCACATTACACAACACTTAGCCCTACCTGCTGCCGGTTGTTTCCAAAATGTGACACATAAAAGAGATCTCTTAAGCAAATACATCTTGTTTGAATGAACAAATCCAATGACCAAATGGAAAAAACAACTGCAAGTCTTTATAAATAACTCATGTCATTTTTTGTTAGCTCTTGTCGTAAATTAGAATTTAATTTAAAAAAATTTGTTTATCCTCTTCACCTTGTGTTCTGAGCAAACATGACTTCAATGGAAAAGTCATTGGAATACATTTAATGAAAATTCCACTCGCTTTCAGGAGATGTGAGGAAAGCCTAAACGAGAGTCTATTTTTCTGTCTGATTGGTAGAAGACTTAACCATAACAATGACATGAGAGGACATGGAAAATGTAAGCATTCCATGATGACAACATATCATGACTGTCAACCCATCAGCTAACTGTAGTAGTCACTAGGCTTTGCAGTAGTTAGATGTTTGCCCTAAAATAAATGCAGTTGTTTGTGTCGTAGAGTTTTAGGAAAGCAAACAAAACTTCCTTTCAGGCAATGAGAACATGTTTTATATGTAGAGTTGGAAAACGAGTCCTCAGTTTTGTCATTATGCAAGAATATTTCAATATAAACCAAAAATGTAACCTACACCTACATGTTTAATTGGATGCTTGGTTGATATGAAAAGTTATCATGAAATCATGTCATTATATTTAAAAAAACAAAATCTGTTCATATAGATAATATGAAGCAGGTGAGAAACATCATTTGTGCCTAAATTTAGGCTCAATAGCATTTAAAAAGTCACAACTATGAGGTTGGCAACTGGCAGGGGGGATGATAAATTCCCTATATAAACTCTAAGGAATCAGCATCAAGGAGTTATATCAATTAATTTCTTTGCTTATTGATCCATACTGACATACAAAAGCTCAGTTTATGACATGAAGCCTTTTAAATGACCACAGGGTATTAGGGTAGCTAGAATTCCAGAGGAGCATATAATACTCCTCACACCATTTAAGGTGTTATCCATAAGGAGTTACTGTATTCTCCAAATCCTGACATAGGGCTCTCACCCAGTTAAGCCAGTACTCTCTGCTCTGCACTGATGAGGGGCAATCACCCCAAAACAGCTGTCTGCAGAAAAGATGCTGGCTTAAATATTATCCAAGTCATGTCTCAAGGCAGGCCTCGAGTCCTGCTGGAATGTGTAAGAATGGCGTTCCTGCACTATTTTCATAGCAGGACACCTTTCCCTTTCAGGGCCGCCCGTCTTTAACGCCGGGCAAAAGGACCAGGAAGTGGTGAAGGCTTTGTACTCACCGCTTCCTGGTCCTCTGTAGGTAACGCCCTTGAAGTTAAAATATACCATCGGATTGGAGAAAACTCTGATTCGATGGTATATTCTAAATCTGAGGCGTTCCCATGGTGATGGGGACGCTGCATCATTGGTGGGTAGACTTGCACCCACCCTCCCGGTTTTAAAATCATTGGTGGGCAGTGTGCCCTTGCTCTTCCCTTTCCAGTATTAAAAATCATTGGTGGGCAGTGCGCCCTCCCCCCACCATTCCCAGTATTAAAAATCATTGGTGGGTAGTGCGCCCTCCCCCCACCCTTCCAAGTATTAAAATCACTGGTGGGCAGTGCGCCCTCCCCCCTTCCCAGTAATAAAATCATTGTCGGGCAGTGCGCCCTTCCCAGTAATAAAATCATTGGTGGGCAGTGTGCCCCCCCATCCCATCATTGGTGGTAGCGGCAGTGCTGCTGCCACCAATGATGTGGGGGGCGCACTTCCCACCAATGATTTTAATGCCGGGAAGGGCACACTGTTGGCTGATGGAGAGGCACTGGGGGCTGGTGAGAGGCACTGGGGGCCGATGGAGAGGCACTGGGGGCTGATGGAGCAGCACTGGGGGCTGATGGAGAAGCACTGTTAGCTGAGGTCTGATTAACATTGGGGGTCTGATTGGTGGTCTGACCCGAGGTGTAATGAATTTTTTTTTTTCCGGAGCAGCTTGGAGAAAAAAAGGCCTCACAGTCTCCCACACTCCTTCTGCCCGGCCAAGCCTGCCAGCACCCCTGAGGACAAGCCAGCCAGCACCCCTGAGTCTTCAGAACTGTAAGTAAATTATATATAAGGGGAGCTTATAATATGAAAGAGAAGAATTACGGCTGAACAGACATATAGCGCAAATTCCAGTTTTTGTTTACGTTTTATGTTGCACTGAAATTTCAGTGAAATATATATTATTATTTTTTTTGGGGGGGGGGGGTCGGCAGTGGATCTTGGGTGAGTTCCCACACTTTTTTTCCAGGACTTAACCACTGTCTCAAGGTCTTTTAAAAGGTCAAACATTGATAGCTGCTTTATATCTAGTAGCTCATTTGCATACTTTAGAGATGAGAAAATTAAGCATTTTGTCCCTGCTCTGAGATTTCAGTTACTGGAAATCTCCATTGATTTAAATGGCCATATGTCTAATATGTGCAAGATTCCAAAAATGAATGTCTCTAAGCAGTGCTAAATGGCTTGGCATGCCATCGCTTTGGAAACTAGTGGAGACCCAAGCCTACAGACTTCAGAAATATGGTCTTCTGGTATGCATCTAATATAGGTCAGAAAATCACTTTTCGGTGGATTTTCCATTTATTTTTATCCTAACAGAATGTATATATACTTTCTGCACATAGGAGATGGGTAGGATTTGGGGTTCACTAGTTGATGGCTAAACACAACTATTATATTGGCAAATTCTTCTTTTGAGAATTTCTGAATTTTGACCCAAAGAAAAAACAAACTAAGGGTAGGTTCACATGTGACCAATTAGCTGCGTAATTTCCATTACAACTGGATTGGAGAACCGTGTTACTGGCTAAGTCCGGTGCTCTGGTGGTGGCAGGCCAGCTGGAGATGTTCGCTTTCATTACTTTGCGCACCGCTGATAGTTTAGCTCCTTAGGTGGGTGATATGTGTGTAGTGTATATATAGTGTTTATATGTATGTGTACCATGTATATGGTGTATGTATATGTAAACATGTGTCGCGATGCAGCATGTCCGCCATTGAATAGGGAACCTGTTGTTAAAAATTTTATTCCCACCCCTGGTAGGGTGAAATCTGCAATGAAATCCGTGGCATAAATTCACATGTTCCCAATTTAAAATCCACACCACAGGTCAATTTCTGCTATGGATTTTTTTCTGCTATGTGTGAATAAGAATTGCTAAAAACACTTTGCTGGTACTGTACAACGCTACAGATTTGAATGAAACTCCACGACAGCAAATCCGCGGGTAAGAATCACTCACGTGTGAACCCGGCCCAAAACATTGTTGTGCTAGTTGTGTGTCAAAGGGACATAACAACAGAAGCTCTTTGAGAAACCCACATAGAAACAATAGCATACCTACTAGTGTTGATCGAGCACTAAAGTGCTCAGGTGCTCTGGTGCTCGAGTAGAACACTTTGGGATGCTCGGGTGCTCTACAGAGCACCAGAGTACAATGGATGTCAATAGGAGAACTAGAGCAGTAAACCAGGCACCCCCTGCTCTGAAGAGGGGAGGGTGTCTGGTTCATAGGAAAAGGTCAGAAATTGATGGAAACACTGAAATGGTTCAGGAACAGCATGGGGAGAATGTCTGGATGCATCTTGGACTCCCAGGTCGCTGCTGGGAACGATAATGTCTGAGTAGTATGCCACTTTTACAGACTGACAATAATATGCACAAAACCGAAGATAAAATCGATTTTAGAGGAAAAATTGTAGGAAACATTATTTCCTGTATATTTACTTGTATATAAAGTGCAAGTGCTGCCAAAAATTACAAGCAAGAGGCACTCCAATACAACCTGTATATCACATAAAGGAGGGCCTCATTCACATTTTGGTACAATTGTTCATGTAGTGGAACTCCTACACCCATAAAGCCTATGCACTAAGAGAAAGTGCTGCCAAAAATTGCAAGGAAACGGCACTCCAAAACATCCTTTATTACACATAAAGGAGGGCATCATACACACCCTTGAAAAATTATGATTGATGGCCTGTTGGTGACCCTCAAAAACATTTGGAGCAAGGGCCTGCTGGTGACCCTATAAAACATTAGGGGCGAAGGCCTGCTGCTGATCTGACCATCTAAAACATTAGGGGTGAGTGCCTGCTGCTGATATGACCATCTAAAACATTAGGAGCGAGAGTCTGCTGCTGAGCTGACCATCTAAAACATTAGGGGCGAGTGCCTGGTGCTGATATGACCATCTAAAACATTAGGGGTGAGGGTCTGATGCTGATCTGACTCTCTAAAACATTAGGGATGAGAGTCTGCTGCTGAGCTGACCCTCTAAAACATTAGGCGCGAGTGCCTGCTGCTGATATGACCATCTAAAACATTAGGGGCGAGAGTCTGCTGCTGAGCTGACCATCTAAAACATTAGGGGCGAGTGCCTGCTGCTGATATGACCATCTAAAACATTAGGGGCGAGGGCCTGCTGCTGAGGTGACTCTCTAAAACATTAGGAGCGAGGGCAGCTTAATAAGCATGTTGATATGATGGAGGAGGACGAGAAAAGGAAGGGGGGCATGGGAATACAGTGTATTCAATACACATAAAAGCCACATTTAAAGTGCCTTTATGTTCAGCCGCTTTCCTCTGGTGGAGAAGAGAAGTCAGGGGCAATCCAGGCCTTGTTCATTTTGATAAGAGTCAACCTGTCAGCATTTTCAGTTGACAGGCGGATGCGCTTATATCCGCTTATCAGTTATTATGCCCCCAGCAGCACTAAATACCCTCTCTGACAAAACGCTGGTGGCAGGGCAGGCCAGCACCTGCAAGGAGTAGAGCGTCAGTTCGTGCAACATGTCCAGCTTGGACACCCAATAGTGTGTCCAATAGTGTAAGGCACAGAGTAATCACTTAGGACGCTGACACAGTCTGCTACATACTCCTTTACCATCTTCCAAAACTTTTCCCTCATTGTGACACTAGGCCGCGCATCAGGGTGAGGGTGCTGGAGGGGTGTCATGAAACTGTCCTAGGCCTTAGAGAGTGTTGCCCTGCCTCTGTTGGAACTGCTGTGTGTTCTCCTCATCTCCCCTCCTCGGTTGCCCAAGGAACTACGTATTCTGCCCCCAGCGTTGTCAGCTGGAAATGTTTGGAGCAAATTTTCCACAAGGACCTTCTGGTATTGCACCATTTTTCTAGTCCTCTCCACCACAGGAATGACAGATGAGAATTTCTATTTGTACTGGGGGTCAAGAAGGGTGAACAGCCAGTAATCGGTGTTGGCCAAAATGCGTATAACTCGAGGGTCACAGGAAAGGCAGCATAACATAAAGTCAGCCATGTGGGCCAGAGTCACAACAGACAAGACTTCGCTATCCTCATCAGGAGGATGACTCTCAATCTCCTCATCCACTTCCTCCTCTTTGGCCCATCCACGCTGAACAGATGGAATAAACCTGCTATGGGTACTACCCTCTGTAGCGGAGGCAACCATCTCCTGCTCCTCCTCCTCATTATCATCCAATTTGTGCTGAGAAGACGAACTGAGGGTGGTCTGGCTATCAGCCTGTGTACTGTCTTTCCCATTTCCACCTCTTCCACATGCAAAGCGTCCACCTTCATTGTGAGCAGCGAACGTTTCAGTAGACACAGAAGTGGGATGGTTACGCTGATAATAGCGGCATCACCGCTCACTATCTGTGTTGATTCCTCAAAGTTGCGTAAAACCTCACAGAGGTCAGACATCCATGTTCACTCGTCGCTTGTGAAAAGCGGAAGCCGACTGGAAAGGCAATGACCATGTTGCAGCTGGTATTCCACTACTGCCCTCTGCTGCTCACAAAGCCTGACCAACATGTGGAACATGGAGTTCCAGCGCGTGCTAACATCGCATTTCAGTCGGTGAACTGTCAATTGCAAGCGCTGCTGCAGTGTTGCCAGACCTGCGGCAGCTGTAGATGACTTTCAGAAACAGGCACACACGTGACACACCTTCACCAGTAGCTCAGGCAAATTGGGTTAGGTTTTGAGAAACCACTGAACCACTAAGTTGAACACGTGGGTTAGGCAGGGTATGTGTGTGAGCTTGCCGAGCTCCAAAGCCGCCAACAAGTTACGGCCATTGTCAGACACAACTATGCCTAGCTGTAGGTTAAATGGCGAGAGCCACAGCTCAGTCAGGTCCCTTATACCCTGCCATAGTTCTGCGTTGGTGTGCTGTTTGTCACCTAAGCAAATTAGTTTCGGCCCGGCCTGTTGCTTCCCCACTGCAGTGCTACACTGCTTCCAGCTACTAACTGATGGCTGACTCGTGCTGCATGATGAGAATTCAGAGGAGGAAGTGGAGGAGGAGAAGGGGGGTTGCAGCCACTAATGTAGGTGGTGGCGGAAATCCTGATGGAAGTAGGGCCCGCAATCCCTGGCGTTGGTAGCACCTGTGCCATCCCAGGGTACGACTCGCTCCCGGCCTCCACAACGTTCACCCAGTGTGCCGTCAGGGAAATGTAGCATCCCTGGACAAAAACACTTGTCCATGTGTCAGCTGTTAAGTGGACCTTCCCAATAACTGCGTTGGTCAGGGCACGGGTGATGTTACGGGACGGCGGGGACAGCACACCGTAAAAAATAGTGGCGGCTGGGGACTGAGTAACGAGGGACGGCCGCCGCCATCAGGCTGCGGAAAGCCTCAGTGACCAAAAGCCTAAATGGTAACATTTCCAGGGCCAACAATTTGGAAAGGTGCGCATTTAGTGCTATGGCCTATGGGTGGGTGGCTGGGTATTTGTACTTTCAATCAAAGGCCTGGGGTATGGACATCTGTACGCTGCGCTGGGACACAGAAGTGGATGTGCTAGATGATGGTGCTTGCGAATGTCCAGGTGCAGGGTGGAAGGCATCTGGGCCTGCGTCATGTACAGGGGATTGGCCATCATGTAACACAGAGGAAGTGGAGGCAGTGGTGTGACCTGCAGATACTGATTGTGGACCCAGGCATTCGGCCCACCTATTAGGGTGCTTTGATGCCATGTGGCGGATCATGCTGGTGGTGGTGAGGTTGCTAGTGTTCACGCCCCTGCTCATTTTGGTGCGGCACAGGTTGCAAATGAAAATTCTTTTATCGTCCGCAAGGGCAATGGAGATTGCCGCAAGGGGGTGCTCAGGGGGACAGTTGCGGGCATGTTTGGTGTGGCCCGCCTTCTCCATTTTTTCACCCCACTGCCTATTCCAGCCTGTTGCAGTGCTGTGGATCCCTCCCCCCAGGGGCATAGCTAAAGGCTCATGGGCCCTGGTGCAAGAGTTCAGCTTGGGCCCCCCTTCCCTCAGTGATTTGTTTGCAGGGGAAGGGAAGCACATTGCCTTCGTGCTACCTGAGGCAAAAATTTAAACAGCCCCCCCATGCCGAATTCTTGACCTAACCCCTTCCCTTCAGCCAGAGATGTAACTTGACCAGCATGCACTTTCTATAATACTGGTGTCTTCTTGTGTGGCACAAGGGTCTTTGGGCCCCTCAGGCTCCCGGGCCCGGTAGCGACTGCTACCTCTGCACCCCCTATAGCTATGCCCCTGCCTCCCCCTCTGTACTGCTGTCCTCGCTTGGCTTGCCACCTTCCCAGGTTGGGTCAGTGATTTTATCGTTCACCACCTCCTCTTCCACTTCCTCACTCTGGTCATCCTCCTGACTTGTTGACCTAACAAGAACCTCACTTATTGACAACTGTGACTCATTCTCATCATCAATTTCTTGAGACACTAATTGCCATTGACTTATTGGCAACTGTGTCTCATCATCATCATCCACCTTGTGAAACACTAATTGCCGTTCCCCACCGTCATCTTCTTCTGACTGTGGATGCTCAAGAGTTTTGGAATTGGTGCACAAGATCTCCTCATGCCCCTCTTTAAGCGGGCTTGGGGAGAGGCGCAAATCAAGGAATGGCGATGAAAAGAGCTCCTCGGAAGATACGAGTATGGGATCACTTGTTTGCCAAGACTCTCCATGGTGTAAGGAAGGAGGATCAGGGTGAGGATTCTGTTGACCAGACTCTTGGCTACTGAGACTGGACTTTGTGGAAGACAGGGTGGTGCTTAACCGACTGGAAGGATTATCTGCTGCAATCCAACCGACGACCACCTGTTCGCACTGGTGTGACTTTGAGAGTGGTGTCCTGCGCCACCCTGCAAACTGGGACGTGAAGCTAGGTATCGTGGATGAGTGTGTTTCTTGTGCTCTGGCAGCAGGCGCAGATTCACCGCGCCCAGGGCCACAGCCTCTGTGTGCATCATCAGCAGCACAGCACTTCCCCATGCTCGCCCAACACTAATAACTACCAAATAAATCCATCTAACCATCCCAATAAAGCAAAAAAACTGGAGCTCACACAACAATAATATCATTGCACCACATTCTTTCTTTCATGATCTCCTGTGATTTATTCATTTTTAATTAAACCTCACTTTCTCATAACCATTAAGGCTTCATTGATTGATTGATTGATTGATTATTAGTTATTTATATAGCAGCACAATTGTTTTCATGAGATAATTCCCTTCTGGCCACCTCAACCCATGTCCTTATGAGGCTCACAATTGAATTTCCCTATCTTAAGCACACACACCCTAGAGCCAATACATTAACCAATTAATTGATCCAGTTCATCCATCACCTGTTAGATAAGTACAAACTTAAGAAGTGATCACTCCACCATGCTAAGATTTTTCAGATTCTGGTATAGGATCTAAACACTAGACATGCTGTCAAGGTAGCATTTTATGGACTGACGTATAACCCTAAAGTTCTAGAAAATGTCATCCCTGAATCACATCTTCTCTGCTACTGTCAGTCTTGTTTGATTGACCTTTGAAACCAAACCTGCTTTGCCCCTAGTGTCTCTTTTGTAGATTCCATGTCAGCTAAGCCGCTTTTAAAAGCACAAGTCAAAATATCTGGTAGCCAATGTGGTAGTTATGAAAACTGAGACAAGTCCTGAGGCACAATTGTTTGCTGCCAAGAAATGCAAACTATGTAAATGAAATGAAACCTTCATGCTTCTATCAGGAACCTCCACACCATTGGGTCATTAATTTAATCATCGACATAAGATTATGTTTTTCTATAAAATAAAATAAAATCCACATAATTTCTTATTTTAATTAGAAAACTTAAAACACTACAAAATATGTAAAAAATGAACAAAATAGTCTACTAGTTCAACAAAAGCTAAACAAAATTACAAAATGGGTTTGACCTTTCAAGAACTTTTTAAATATCAGGAATTTACATAAATTATTGGATTATTATATTATTTGTTCTAATGAGTCATGTCTTTTTATTGTTATTATTATTACGTATAATAGCATTATTAGGATGGTTATAAAGTTATCATATTTTTTAAATATATAGGCGGTCATTTATAAAGCTGAAGTACGCCTATATTAGGTTTATTTTAGGCGCAAATTAAGGCGCAACAGTTAGTCTCATTTATCATTTTCTACGCCTATTTCAGGTTTAGAAGCTGTCTTACATTTAGAAGCTGCGGTGGATCCGCCAAAGTTATGTAGAGGCCTGTGCCTCTTCATAACTCTGGAGGATCCACCATCAGCGCAGGGGTTTCTTAAGACCGGTGTCTAAAACGTCGGTCTTAATAAATGACCCCATAGTCTTTTTTGTGTTTACTAGAATGAAGTACTGATATAAACTAAGAATAGAAAACATTCATTTTATATTTGTATTAATCTTTTTTATGTTTCTATAGTCACACAAATGAATTAACATATTCTGTATCTTTCATGGTGGATAGGTTAATTAAAACTATAGTCCAGGCATCTTATCCTAAATCACAAAGGTCATATTTACAGTCCAAAGGGGTATTTCCTTGTCACAGATAAGATAAGGATATGGGATGTGTTCAGTTCCAGGTGACTGAAAGGCAACTAGTTGAAATAGATAAGTATTAAGCACAAGTGGAAACCTGCTACCTGAAACTTAGCAAGGAAACTACCTGTGTGAATTCTTAGGACAAATTTTGCAGACTTTCTTGGTGTGTTTCTTTTCTCCCTGGTGAAATGAAGAACCATATTTCAAAAGAATTCCTCCAGTTCTCAACATTAAAACACATCTGTTTTGAAAACCCAGGTTAACGAGTGATTCCTTTCTTTAGTCTCTACATGAACCTAGACCCTTCTTCACAATTAAACGTAATAGCCGTATGGTGATTGGCCCTAAGCCTGTCATTGCTAACTACTAACCCAGCTGAATGAATCTAATCAATAGAGCAAGGATCGTGGGAGTCTCGTTTCCATTTTTCCTCTACCTACTGGGAGCAATTGTTCTACATCCTTTTGTCTGTCTCCCCATGTGATCAAAAATCTGCTATTCTCCAGCTTATAATGCTCTTCCCAGGAAGAATCAAATTTGAGATTTCAACCTGTAGGCACACACAGATCTGAGCTGCTTATGCTTGGGGTTTTCAAGGGGATCTGCATTCAAACCGACATGACGAAAAAAAAGAAAGAAAGTGGATCTTTCCAAAAGACTGTATGATCCTTAACTAGAAACTAATAATTACAGTTGTACAAACTGAAGAATTGGATTAACACATCCAGCTGTGAACGAGAGAAAAAACATAATTAGTAGTACAACAATATGTCAGATATTCTAGTACTAGACAATAAGTGAAACACATTAAAATTATCATCAGTTGCCTTAATGAAATGTTTTCAAAAGTTTACTTTAACACTTAGGATAGTTTAAATGGGAATTTGTGTTGTTAGTCATTTTGTACTTTTTTTCTTTACTCCTTTTATGACTTTGGGAAAAGCATTGTGAGATATATATATATATATATATATATATATATATATATATATATATATGTATATATATATATATATATATAGTTTATTTTGTTTAAGTTTATATAAAGTTTTTTTTATTTTATACACAGCTTAATCTATATGTTTAGAACATACATGAGTTACAATCACAGGTAAAACCATCTATGGGGCTTTTTCCTTTTTCACTTCAATGTAAAAATACAGCACTAAATAATAATTAAAAAGTGTAATAGATAGTTCCAACTTTTCATATAAAATGACAATCATTATTTTTGCTACTTTTTGTGTGCAAAAGTTATAACAGTGTCTACTATGTGTTTGCAAGGCAAAATGTCAAACTTCATAAAAAAGGAATAAATGATCAGGGTAAACCTGTAAATTTAAAAATGAAATATATAATATAACACCTACTGACTGCTCAAACCAAATATTGAAAGGGGTGTAAGACCCAATACTTGGTCTGGGAGATTGTAGGTTTGCTCTGTGTTTACATGTTATTATATGCTCATTATATAGTGAATCTGATTTATCAGTTTTAGTTTTCAAATTTATTAGAAAAATGTATTTCTTTATCATTTTACTAATATTGTTTGGATAAAATGTTACTTTTATAGTAACTCTCTTTGGGACTGTGCTAATAAACATGTCAATTTTATTTTACAATGATAATTTTTCTTTATGCCACTTAAATTTAACATATATTGTTAATTAGGATTTTATTAAGGCTATAATTTAATCTTAATAATACTATGTATTTTATATACTATTAATAACGAGTTACAAATCAATTGTTTTCTAGAATTAAAAAAATGTTAGTACCATATTTTTATATTTTGCATAAATGTAATGCATTTGTGAAATTTTTATTTTCATTGTCTTTAATAATATTCTATTTGACATCTAGGTAATATTTGTTTAAAATTTACATTCTTGGTGTGTGCCTTATTCTGTCTGTGCCACTTGAACATTATTTATAGACCCTGCATATTCCAGTGACAATGGATTAATTAAACCTTCTAATGGTCTATTATAAACACAAAGAGCTGAAAAGTGAAAACCGGAGTACACCCCCATTCATTCTACACGTAAGGTAGAGGTTTTGTGTGTTACTACTCCTTTCTTTTCTCTAGCATGGTGTACTAAGAGGGAGCCTTTGTTATTTGTAGGAAGAGATTACCAGAGCTCCACAATAGCTTTGTTTGTGTATTGACTTATCTCCATTTATTTCTTCTTCATTTTCAAATATTTTTTAGGCAAATAAAAATTCAGTGGAAAGGAAAACTCTTAAAAAACAAAGAAAATACTATGTTTTAAATATATTTAAGAAATTTAGATGCTTCTATAACATGCATTAAATAAAATATAATTCGTAATGATGATGTTACATGTGTGCTTTATGATAATGTAATGTATTGGTTTATCCAAATATAGACAAATCGTCTCATCAATAACTAACATAAAATATATATATAAATATATATATATATATATATATATATATATATTACACACAAATAACTGTTCTTAAATGATATATAGATTTTTTAAGGTTTTCTTTATTGCTTTAATAAAAAAAAGTGAATCTTCTTTATATTACAGTCAAGGCTGTGGAGTGAGACTCAGAGTCAGTTGTGGTTGGAATAGGTAAAGAAACAATTGACTCCTGTTTCTGATTCAAAATAAAAAATATTGAAGACTATGCACACTTTTGGGAGCATTATTTAGGATTGCATTTTACTTTGGGGCCTGAAAATCTTTTTTTTTTTTTTTTTTTTTTCAGTCGGCCTATATTAACATGTTTCAACAATTTTTGTTCAACAAGGTTACGTTTTAGTCTATCTGCAAAGTATCTTGCTTTCAGTGACACACTAAACCACTAGGTTGCTGCTCTGACGCTTGATCGATGTATAGCCCATATCTCTTGACTCTTAGCAGTTTATAAACACTTAGTTAAGCCATATTTTTATCAGTTTGTTAGGAATATAACTATAGTGAGTGCTTGTGAGCTGTCAGGAATTCAGAGATAAGGGCTATACATCCAGCCGTCAAAGCAGCTGAACGACGGTTCAGACTGAGACTAAACTCAGTAGATGACAAATGTAACTGTTTGAAAATAGTTTGAAACTGAAAATAGAAACTCAGAATATATTTAGAGAAGGCTCACGTCCTAGACAAAAAATGGGGTGGGTGCACCTACAAGGAAGATTACACCCAATCTTCAAAAGGAAGCATTAATGAAAAAGTAGTAGGGCACACCTACATTCAAAGCCACACACCTGTGTGGCTTTGAATGTAGGTGTCCCCTACTACTTTTTCATGAAAATAGAAACTGATGAAAAGTTTTAATAAAGACTATTTGAAAAATGATTTTTAGCTCATAATGAGAAAAATGCAATCATAAAAAATTGCTCCCGAAGGTGTTCATCATCTTTAAATATTATATAGTCATTTTCATTGTATAGTGGTGTTTATTCATTGCATAGTTTGTTACATATTTGTTTTCCTAAGAAATTAGTAAAGGTTAGATATTTTAATCACATCAATATATGTTACATTCCCCTCGCTCAAAAGTGGTAAGGTCTGTTATATTCGGCAGAGCCAAAGTGGCTCAGAGTGTAGCATTAGTAATACTGACCCTCAACTGTAGTTGTCTTATACACATGTGAAAAAGGTCAAACCCTGTGTGTAGCCTGAACTGAGAGTCATGTTACTCCACTGCCCTTTTTATTGCAAGGTCACATGGTAGTATTTTGCACCAGTATTTGTAAGCCATTTTATCTTTTGTATTATGGACACTATGGTGATGGTGAACTCTGGTGGTTGAGATTTGGTTCTCCATGACATGCAGCCAAAAAGCATGGAATTAAAGGGGTATTCCCACCTTAGACATGCCTAATAGATGCAGGTCCAACTTCTGGGACCTGCAACAGGCTCAAGAATGGCTATCACTCCATTCATTCTCTTCTTTGAGGTAAGACATAGGTTAATTCTGGAAGCAGGGTCTCAGAACTGGAACCCATATCTGTCTGTGCTTTATAGCATATTCTGTAGCTATGCCCTAAATGTCTAAACTGGAAATAGAATAGCTCTTTAAAATGCAGCGATATTGTTTATGTAACCATTAGATCCCTTAATAAAATTGTTTTAAACTATATACTGTAGCACAAGAGGGCTCCCAATATCAGAATATAATACTAAAAGTGTTAAATGGATGTTGAAATTAAAGGAAAAAACCCTTTAATCAAGCTTTAATCAAGAACAACTGTTAAATCCCTCACATTAGTGGATCCATGACAATCAATTATAGCTTCAATTTTAATTGAAATTGAGATTATGTACGTATTTATCCTTTATTAATAATAATAGTGCAGGGGCTTCATTAATAAGAAAAGGTTAGTTTGATCATTTTCTGACAGAAATTGTAAATCTCCTTCTGCTGGTCGCCAGATAAACACTTTTTGTAATTATGTCAGAGTGTTAATTAGTTAGATTAATGACTCTTAGAATTGTGTTATCCAAGCACTCAAGAACCAATTCATGATTCTTCTAGGAACAACTTATTTTAAGTGTAAACTATAAAGTAAAATCAGATCTATCTATCTATCTATCTAGATTTTTTCCTTTCCAGGATAAGGTGTGTTTATTGCAGTTACATTCATTCCATGATATGCTTATGAAGTAAAATCAAAGTGTGAGGGTGTTGAGCCCGAAATCTTGTGGAAATCATCCTGTAGTTGTCACATCGAATATCAGTTTTAGGTTTGTGCTGCATAATGATATGTGCCATATGATATCTAAAGCAGAGTTAGACTGGCACACCTAACATAGGATGCTTTAGTGGGCCAAAACTCTGACACAGTAATGAATCCCCAAAACAATACAAAGGTCCAGCAGAACATAAAATCATGTATTCATGTATTTTGAATGGGGAAAAAAAGCTTTTGCCAGACTTCTCTGGTGGTGGCTTACCTCATTTGAGGACAACAGGACCGGAAATGTTGAAATTCAACTATCTGATCCTTTTTGCCCCCACCATCTGCTGTAAGGAGAGTTGGGAGCCACCTACACATTAGAGAGTTGGCCAGTCCTTCTGAAAAACAGTTGGTTCAGCCTATAATAATCTATGTATAGCCAGCTTTACTGATGTGTCCTGTGTGCACCAAGATAAGATGCAATTAAAGGTGGATATGTTCATGTTCATTTGCTTTGGTGGGCACAAGGGTGGGTGGAGATGGAGGAGGTGGTTGCCTGGGGTTCCACGAAGAGGTCAATATATGAAATATATATTAGAAAAGAGCAAATTTATTGATTTTACCCAAATTAAATATGCTCCAATTGCTCTGAAATTGGTATATAACAGGGGTCTCAGAGAACAAATATGAGTCCTAGAAGGCCAGATAGACTCATGCCCAATACTCCACTGGAAATGAAACATGCAATCCAGTTCTCCTTCCAAAAGGACAGGTGTACTGAGTATCTCAAGATAATGTCTCTCTGTTTACCCTAAAACAAATTAAAAAAAAATCGGATTTGTTAGAAACTGAATTTTGTTGGGAAATTATGGATGAATTCAGAATCAGTAGAATCGGTTTTCTCATCTATATATATATATATATATATATATATATATATATATATATATGTGTCAAAAAAGAGGGAAGCACTCCATAAGATAAAAAAAGTACAAAAATCTTTATTTACCCAAACAGGACATGCAACGTTTCGGCTCTATGCTGGAGCCTTTGAAAGGCTCCAGCATAGAGCCGAAACGTCACATGTCCTGTTTGTGTAAATAAAGATTTTTGTACTTTTTTTTATCTTATAGAGTGCTGCCCACTTTTTTTACTTTTATGCATTGGACTTGCTATATCCTCATCGGGCCAGTTGTACCCCCTTGTTTTCTTTTAGAGACGGTGCTGCCACTTTTTTCTTCTTCCTTCTTTCTTCTTATATATATATATATATATATATATAGTAAGAAGGTACAAGGAATCATCATGAATAATAGGTATGTGTCACATAGGTTCCTGGCCTCAGTGGAGTAAGAGGCAGTTTTCATGTGTCAGCAGAAGTTGCTGTGTGACACCTTGCTATCTAGTATGGCTATAAAAAGCTGATCCGGGAAGGCTCTTACTGCGAGTAGTCAAAGTTCTGGGTGGGTGACTACTCCCCACAGTCCAGGCCGGGTTTTGACAGGCCTATAAAAAAATAGCCAGCAGTGTTAGGTGGGTGGATTACTCCTCTCTGACACTGGAGCTGTGTTAAACTCTGCTGATATCTGAGGCCTGTGTGTGGGCTGAAAGCTGAAGACAGTGTGTCGGGCGAGCAGGCCGCCTAAAGCCTGCAGGTGGACTTTCCGAGGCAGAGCATTCAGCCGGGTATGGATTAAACACCCAGGATCAAAGGTGAATGTTTTTTCTGTATGAACTGTTTTGGGTGTAAACTAACACCAATACTAAAAATGGACTGTCATACTGTGAACCTGCAACTAGTGTGAAAAAACACTGCAGTTTTTGAGTTACAAACATGTCTTTGCCTCTATACTGCACCCGCATGCCCTTTCTACCAAAGCGATTCCCCACAATATATATATATATATCCCAAGTCACATTATTAAGACCACCAGCTAATATCCAGAGTAACCTCTGTGTGCAGCACTGACAGCAGCTCGATGGGCTGGGAGTAACTTAGTAAGGTCCCGGTAGTTGTCACAGATATCTGGAGCCATACTGACTGCAGTGCATCCCACAGCTGCTGGAGGGGTTGTGGGGGAGGATACATAAAGTGAACACGATGATTGAGGTGGTCCCACAGATGCTCAATTAGGTTCAAGTCAGGGGAATTGAGGGACCAGGTTAGTACTTCAAAATCTTGGTCATGATTTTCCAACCAATGTTGGACATTTCTAGCTGTGTGACGTGTTGCATTGCCTTGCTGGAAGATCCTGTCCATCCCAGTCAAGACAGTATGCATATATGGGAGTACGGAATCTGCAAGGATGCATTTATACCCAAATCAGTAGCCTTTCACATGGATGAGTGGGCCCAGAGAATGCTACAAAAACATTCTCCAGACCATAAGGCTGCCACCACCAGCCTGTGTTCTTCAAGCAATGGCTGCAGGGAGTTTGTCCTCTGATGTTTTTCGCCTGACACGCCAATGGCAATCCTTTGCTAATCAGAGGAGGTCTAATGGCACATGGTGCTCTTCAGTTTCCAGTTTGCTTATTTGAATTTGTCCAGTCATGATACAATTTCACCACCACAGCTGCATGAGAACAGCTTACAAATTGTGCAGTTTCACAAATACTGCCACTCTTGGTCTGAAAGTCAATAATCAACACTATTTGCAATTCTGATAAATTGTCCTTTTTACCCATGACAGCAACTAGGGTTTGTGTGCAGATAGCCTATCGAATACCTTATATACCCACCAAGCCAGATCACCTCTTGTTAATTCCTTCATGAGCTACTCGTTGCTGACATAGGAAGTAGTCATAATAATGTGACTTGACTGAGTATATATGTATATATATATATATATACTGAACAAATGACGAGGCAGCACTTCCAGCTTTCGGTGGCAGGGTGAAGACCCCAAAACAACTTTAATCCAGCAACGTTTCGGCCTACTCAATGAGGCCTTTATCAAGCTACATAACAGTGCATATAACCAGGTATATATACCCACACTTCATTACAAACCAATTACAATCAGTGATTACACATGTCATCAATCAGGTCACATGATCTCTCACTACATCATCACGTGACATTTGTGCATGTTAAACATTTATAAATGCATCATACAAAAGGTATAAAAAATACAAATAGTGTTCATCCATAGATACAATGAATATGTGCATTACAATTGTTATATGTACGTACATCTAACTACACAGAGTTTATATCCCTTGCGTCCATAACTTCAAAACGTACATAAAGTGCAAATGTGCTCAGTGCATAAAGAGTTAAAATCTTTTATCCATGATGCAGCTGCATCATATCTACACTTAAAAACAACATGATGGAGCTCACCATCCATGGGCCCATAGAACCAGCCAGCGTTGGCGTCCCCCAATCTGCATTGCGCATGCTCCGGGTCAGACGTCACTGGTCCCGCCCCCGACGTCGCCGCGCACCTGCGTGCCCGCTCCATGGACCGCAGCGTCATCCAATGGAGCGCATCGCAGGCGCAACAGCGCAGAGGGGAGGAGGGCCAGGTAATGTGACACGGCACATGTCACGCAGCAACAGGTGGCGTGTTCAGTGTCCAAGGAGATGTGAGATACATATCTCTATGAGGGCGATCGCGGAAGTGCCAGAATAGATACTGGTGAATAACAATGAATGTCACAATACATCTACAACCTCAATGTGTGGAGTGTGAACGGGGGGGAAGCTAGCAATCAAACTCGGCCGAATGGCCAGAGGCGATCACATCTTCCCCACCGGGTCCCCACTACAGTATTCTTTCTATGTGTGCAATTACAATGGGACAAACCCTTCCCATCTGTCTGCACCGCAAACTGTGTTATCAGTGCATATCCACTAACTATCCGGTTAGTGGCAAGTGTAATATCATATATCCACCCATAATATTCACTACTTGTAAAATAACTTATCGAGGTCAGTAGACATATATTGCGCATCAAGTCGCCCACTTGGACACATATCCGCCACCGCCCATCAAATCTCCTCATTGTGGTCACTTCATTCACTGGCGTGTTCCAGGGTCCATAGGTGGCTCCATCCATGAAATAGATAAAGGGTCATTAAGTTCATCCAACAGTTTATCTGAAATAAATGACAAAATAGTATCATCATACAGACGATGTGATAGATTCAAAAGAGAACAAGCACTGTTACATATCCCCCACACTCAACAGGATGAGCGAGGACCCTCATATATCCGGCAGGCTAACCGCACATCCACTATCCACATAGTTCCCATCTACATTCTGCATTGAGGCCATCAGGCTTCAATGTGTGTAACCTATGTATCCACATAATCTCACGTTGTTTAAGGAGCTTTTCCCTGTTCCCTCCCCTTTTCAGTGGGGGATATGATCTATCACCCTAAATTTGAGGTCCTTCTCCGTGTCTGGCCTCAATGAAGTGCTTGGGCACAGGAAGATCTTTCCTTTTCTGACGAATGGAATACCTGTGATAGTTCATCCTGGTCTTCACATCACATATGGTCTCCCCCACATATAAGAGATTACATGGATAAGACAAGAGATAGACCACATATGAACTATCACAGGTTAAAAAGTGTCGTATGTCAAACTGCGCATTTAGTACAGGGTGTGTGAATTTCTCCCCTTTGAGCATATAGCTACAGTTAACACAGCTCAAACACGGATAGCATCTGTATTTCTTGCGACCTATATACGTCTGGACTTTAGCCCTATCTCCAGCCAATGAGGTGAAGAAGAATCCTAGAGTGTCAGCTAAAGAATTACAAAAGTCTCTGGCATATGCTAACATCCTTGTTAGCGAATCTACGATAAGTAAAACACTAAACAAGAATAGATTTCATGGGAAGATACCACAGAAGAAGCCACTAATGTCCAAAAAAAACATTGTTGCACGTTTACAGTTTGCACAAGAGCACCTAGATGTTCCACAGCAGTACAGGCAAAATATTCTGTGGACAGATGAAACCATAGTTGAGTTGTTTGGAAGAAAAACACAACACTATGTGTGGAGAAAAAGAGGCACAGCACACCAACATACAAAACCTCATCCCAACTGTGAAGTATGGTGGTGGGGGCATCATGGTTTGGGGCTGCTTTGCTGCGTCAGGGCCTGTACGGATTGCTATCATTGAAGGAAAAATGAATTCCCAAGTTTATCAAGACATTTTGCAGGAGAACTTAAGGCCATCTGTCCACCAGCTGAAGCTCAACAGAAGATGGGTGTTGCAACAGGACAACGACCCAAAGCATAGAAGTAAATCAACAACAGAATGGCTTAAACAGAAGAAAATACGCCTTCTAGAGTGGCCCAGTCAGAGTCCTGACCTCAACCCGATTGAGATGCTGTGGCATGACCTCAAGAAAGTTTGCTGAACTGAAACAGTTCTGTAAAGAGGAATGGTCAAGAATTACTCCTAACCGTTGTGCACGTCTGATCTGCAACTACAGGAAACGTTTGGTGGAAGTTATTGCTGCCAAAGGAGGTTCAACCAGTTATTAAATCCAAGGGTTCAGATACTTTTTCCACCTGCACTGTGCATGTTTACATGGTGTGTTCAATAAAAAACATGGTAACATTTAATTCTTTGTGTGTTATTAGTTTAAGCAGACTGTGATTGTCTATTGTTGTGACTTAGATAAAGATCAGATCACATTTTATGACCAATTTGTGCAGAAATTCATATCATTCCAAAGGGTTCACATACTTTTTCTTGCAACTGTATATATATATATATATATATATATATTTATATATACAGTGGATATAAAAAGTCTACACACCCCTGTTAAAATGTCAGGTTTCTGTGATGTAAAAAAATGAGACAAAGATAAATCATTTTAGAACTTTTTCCACCTTTAATGTGACCTATAAACTGTACAACTCAATTGAAAAACAACCTGAAATCTTTTAGGTAGAGGGAAGAAAAATAAATAAAAATAAATGTATATGGTTGTATAAGTGTGCACACCCTTAAACTAATACTTTGTTGAAGTACCTTTTGATTTTGTTACAGCACTCAGTCTTTTTGGGTATGAGTCTATCAGCATGGCACATTTTGACTTGGCAATATTTGCCCACTCTTCTTTGCAAAAACACTCCAAATCTGTCAGATTGTGAGGGCATCTCCTGTGCACAGCCCTCTTCAGATCACCCCACATATTTTCAATCGGATTCAGGCCTGGGCTCTGGCTGGGCCATTCTAAAACTTTAATCTTCTTCTGCTGAAGCCATTCCTTTGTTGATTTGGATGTATGCTTTGGGTCGTTGTCATGATGAAAGATGAAGTTCGTCTTCATGTTCAGCTTTCTAGCAGAAGCCTGAAGGTTTTGTGCCAATATTGACTGTTAGTTGGAACTGTTCATAATTCCCTCTAGCTTAACTAAGGCCCCAGTTCCAGCTGAAGAAAAACAGCCCCAAAGCATGATGCTGCCACCACCATGCTTCACTGTGGGTATGGTGTTCTTTTGGTGATGTGCAGTGTTGTTTTTGTGCCAAACATATCTTTTGAAATTATGGTCAAAAAGTTAAACCTCGGTCTATAAGACTATAACACCTTTTCCTACATGCTTTTGGGAGACTTCAGATGTGTTTTTGCAAAATGTAGCCTGGCTTGGATGTTTTTCTTCGTAAGAAAAGGCTTTTGTCTCGCCACTCTACCCCATAGCCCAGGCATATGAAGAATACGGGAGATTGTTGTCACATGTACCACACAGCCAGTACTTGTCAGATATTCCTGCAGCTCCTTTAATGTTGATGTAGGCCTCTTGGTAGCCTCCCAGACCAGTTTTCTTCTCATCTTTTCATCAATTTTGGAGGGACATCAAGTTCTTGGTAATGTCACTGTTGTGCCATATTTTCTCCGCTTGAGGATGACTTCACTGTGTTCTATGGTATATCTAATGCCTTGGAAATTCTTTTGTACCCTTCTCCTGACTGATACCTTTTAACAATGAGATCCCTCTGATGCTTTGCAAGCTCTCTGTGGACAATGGTTTTTGCTGTGGGATGCGACTAAAAAAATTTCAGGAAAGATCAACTAGAGCAGCTGAACTTTATTTGGGGTGAATCAGAGGCACTTTAAATGATTTATAGGTAACATTAAAGGTGAAAAAAGTTATGAAATGATTTATTCTTTGTCTCATTTTTTTACAGCACAGAAACCTGACATTTTAACAGGGGGTGTGTAGACTTGTTATATCCACTGTATATATATATATATATATATATATATATATATACATATATTAATATTTCAACACCAAGAAGGAAAATTGTTATGCAAACGATAGTGATGATTTACTCAGTATCTAGTATGAGTGCCACATGCCCTGCCATGATATAAATAGGGTTATTAATGGTTGTTTGCGGAATATTCAGCCATCAATCATCACAATCCACTGCTGGCAGCTCCATTTGCAATTGCTGACCAATGATGTCCCAGATGTGCTCGATGAGACACAAGTCTGAACATTCTGCAGGCCATCCTTAAGTCATGCAGGCTGCTCACAGTAGCACAAGCAATATGGCATTGTCCTTTTGAAAAATAGCTCCTGGGACACTTTGGAGAAATTAACAATTCAGCCTAGCTGTTGTGTACTTGAAACGAAGACTAGAGAGGTCCGGGTACCATACATTATGCCACATCATTATTCCGGGATTAGGCCCAGTGTAAATTTTATGGTGTTACACATGTGGTCTCCAGACCAATCTCTAGCTATCATTGCGTCTAAGACAAAAGTGGGACCTCCATTCCTGCCTCCATTGCTGTCTTGCTGTGCACTATAATAGCCTTTGAGAGTGGTGGCGTGAGGTCAATGGGCAAACAGGTCAAACAGCTGTAGCTGGATGTCTGGCTTGTATAGCCCAATGTGATTTCCAATTTCATCTGCAGTACAAAATGGATCACTATGCCCCATTCTTCTAATCAGACCATCCATGCAGAGGTTCCCCTCTGAGCACCTCTTGCTTTCATTCCAGGTCGTTGTTCTTCCAATGACCAGGATACGCAAGGTTGAACAGAGTTGACACCTCGGCCTAGGTGCAGAGCAATGTTCCAGAGTGATTAACCATGGTCTTTCAGTTCAAGGATTCTGTCCCTCTTAGTTCGCGACAAGTGGTGATAACATGACTTGATCCGATTTTTGAGGTTTCCTGTGGCTAAAAATCATTGCTTTTTTAGTTTGTCTATTATGTCCCTCCCACATTCCACAGATTGGAGCCAGGGACCTGAAAATTTTACCATCTTACAATCGTCTTATAATAAAATGTCTGATAAATGGAAGATCGCAAAATGAAACTCATCATCTGAGAGTCAGAATGAGAGTAGTAATGCAACCATCAGTAGCAACACCAGCCATGCAGCTAGTAGAAGTAGGAGGCAACAGTTCTCCCTTTCTGCCAATAGGTGCCACATTATGATTGAGGACAAGGATAATGATATTGTGAACTGGTTGGCTCACGCCTCCTCTCTCTCACACAAGTATGATTTGAATGTCACTTCTGAGTCTGACACTGTGTCTTAAAGAGGACCTTTCATTGGTTTGTAGAAAGTGAGATAAATATCTGTACCTCCCTGGCTTTGATGCTCTGCGATTGGACAACGCTACAGCCAGGGGAGAAGAAGACGCCCACAGAGAAAGACTGCGTCTCCTCCCCATTGCTCCGATGCTCAGTATTAGCGGGGGGGGGGGGCATAACGGGACGCAGAAGCGCTATTTTAAAAGACCAGGCAGGGTTGCAGCACAGCGGGGGGTACCCCGCAGGCACAGATATTTACCTCACTTACTACAAACCAATAAAAAGGTCTTCTTTAAACCCATAGGTCACAACATTCCTCCTGCTCTGCTTCCTTGCAACCCCAGAGATATCTTTCAGTTGCATCCTCTCTGTATTCACTGCCCCTTTTTAGTGGGCTGCCTTATTTATTTCCTAAGAGGCAACAAAACCTCACGCATATGGTAGCCCTGGTGACAGTGCTGTGTGCATGATTTGAAGGATTAAAATAAGCTATGGATGTTCATACATGAATGTAGGCACCACAGCCCTAGGGCAGCACATGAAGACGCCTCACCAGATCCTGTGGGAAAATAAAATTGCTTGTCAGCTGTCCTCCTTCTGTTAGTCTCCTTTGTGGTAGCCAGGCCACATCCATATGCAGTGCAGAGTCATCATCATCAACAGTTACTGCTTTTCCCGCTTAGACTCCTCCTCCTACTCAGCTCCATCATCAGCCATCGGTAATGGAATTTGTTGCCAGGAATCAACTGCACACCCCTAACAATCACATGGTGTGCAAGATTAGTTCCCACCTGGCAAGTTGCTGGTGGTGAAGTTGCTGCATTACCGCTAAGTGGATTCTTCTTTCTTTAGGAAATTGATGGAGTGCCCACATCCTCTCTAGAAGATACCTAGCCACCATTATTTCTCCAAAAAGCCATCCCTGCCTTGTACTCTCATGTGGCAATTGTCGCTTTTTGGCAAAGTGCACCAGGTGCTTATCCACCTTCTCTACGTTCTACTCCATGGACATTCTCCTGTTCCCAAAAGAAGCAGTGTATAGCATTGCTTCCACTCCCACAGCCACACAGCCAATTGATCAGTTGCTAAAGTGCATAAGGCAGCAAACATCCAGCTAACTTTACCCGGGCATGGTGGTCATCGTCAATTGCAGGGACATCGTGGCTGTGCTAGATTTGGGGGAAATAACACATGCTTCCTGCATGGGACATGTAATAAACGTAGTCATGCAACGCTTTTTGAAAAAGTACGGTGGCTTGCAGAGGATGATGGCCTTGTCCAAGAAACTGTCTGCACATTTCAGACATTTTTATCTAGCAAGGAATGCCCTCCTGGACTTGCAGCATCAGAACAGTCTACCATTACACCATTTGATGCTCCAAGTCACTGGAATTCCACCTTGCATATGCTAAAGTCTCTGTAGGAGCAGCATAAAGAAGTGAATAATTTTGTCATGCACCAGACCACCTCAGCAGGGATCAAGTGTTGTTTTGAGGTTGGCGGTGACAGCTCATCAAAGATGCCTGTTGTGTACTGAAGCACTTCAAAGAGGCTACCAGATTTATCAGTAGGGATAACTGTGGCATAAACTACGTCACCCCCTGATATGTATCCTAGAACAGTTCTGCACACTGATGTAACAAGGGACGAAGGAAGAATAACAAGTTCCACAAATTGGTGGCCACCCTGTAGTTATTGGGGGCCTACACAGAGAAACTCCCATGGGGGAGGGAGTGGAGAACGAGGATGATGAGCTACATCTAGAGGAGGAGAAGAAAATTCTTGTGCAGGAGGACAAGGCTGATGATTATGATAACGCTACTAGCCATGATAACCAATCATCTCAGTGGGGGCAGAGCAGGAAAGAACTGGGTCCTTGGGCACTCTGTTGAGAATGGCAAGCTGTATTCTTGCCTGCTTATGTACTGACAGTTGTATCATTAACATCAAGCATTGTAATTATTACTAGCCAAAATGAGAGAATGCTTTCCTATTGCCAAAAGGGAGGCCAAATTTCTTGATTAGCAGGATACACTGTGTATGCAGCTTGTTGCAAATTTCTGTGAGCAGACATCTGCCACCCATGTTTATAACCAGGAGGCCCCTCTCCGCTACCACAAGCTTTAGTAGCCACAGTAGCAGCCTAGAGAGTGACAAGATACAAAAAAATACTAGCGTCCTAGGAGGCCTCAAATGTAATATACCAATTTTCAGGGAAATCAGAGCACATTTATCAAAAATCACAGAAAAAGATAAAAAACATCCTGCACGATATGATAACTGAATATGCAGATGCATATTGCAACATTTATCAAGAAGAAAATCATGCGCTAACACAATAGATGCATTAAATATGGACTAAGGCCTCACTCTGATATGATAAAATCTGAGACTCTTAGCCAATATATTTGGATTAAAACACATCTGTGCTCACCTACCCACGCCAAGGTGGTCTCAGTCAGGCAGGATCTACTCTAAACCTACCTATGTCGTTGGGCATCTACATTCAGGAGAGCAGACCCTGCACATACAGTTGCAAGAAAAAGTATGTGAACCCTTTGGAATTATATGGATTTCTGCACAAATTGGTCATAAAATGTGATCTTTATCTAAGTCACAACAATAGACAATCACAGTCTGCTTAAACTAATAACACAAAGAATTAAATGTTACCATGTTTTTATTGAACACACAATGTAAACATTCACAGTGCAGGTGGGAAAAGTATGTAAACCCCTAGACTAATGACATCTCCAAGAGCTAATTGGAGTGAGGTGTCAGCCAACTGGAGTCCAATCAATGAGATGAGATTGGAGATGTTGGTTACAGCAGCCCTGCCCTATAAAAAACACACACCAGTTCTGGGTTTGATTTCCACAAGTAGCATTGCCTGATGTGAATGATGCCTGGCACAAAAGAGCTCTCAGAAGACCTATGATTAAGAATTGTTGACTTGCATAAAGCTGGAAAGGGTTATAAACGTATCTCCAAAAGCCTTGCTGTTCATCAGTCCACGGTAAGACAAATTGTCTATAAATGGAGAAAGTTCAGCACTGCTGCTACTCTCCCTAGGTGTGGCTGTCCTGTAAAGATGACTGCAAGAGCACAGCGCAGACTGCTCAATGAGGTGAAGAAGAATCCCAGAGTGTCAGCTAAAGAATTACAAAGTCTCTGGCATATGCTAACATCCCTGTTAGCGAATCTACGATACATAAAACACTAAACAAGAATAGATTTAATGGGAGGATACCACAGAGGAAGCCACTGCTGTCCAAAAAAACATTGCTGCACGTTTACAGTTTGCACAAGAGCACCTCGATGTTTTACAGCAGTACAGGCAAAATATTCTGTGGACAGATGAAACCATAGTTGAGTTGTTTGGAAGAAAAACACAACACTATGTGTGGAGAAAAAGAGGCACAGCACACCAACATCAAAAGCTCATCCCAACTGTGAAGTATGGTGGTGGGGGCATCATGGTTTGGGGCTGCTTTGCTGCGTCAGGGTCTGGTCGGATTGCTATCATCGAAGGAAAAATGAATTCACAAGTTTATCAAGACATTTTGCAGGAGAACTTAAGGCCATCTGTCCACCAGCTAAAGCTCAACAGAAGATGGGTGTTGCAACAGGACAACGACCCAAAGCATAGAAGTAAATCAACAACAGAATGGCTTAAACAGAAGAAAATACGCCTTCTGGAGTGGCCCAGTCAGAGTCCTGACCTCAACCCGATTGAGATGCTGTGTGCTGAGCATGGGTGTAGCTAAAGGCTCATGGGCCCTGGTGCAAGAGTTCAGCTTAGGGCCCCCTTCCCTCAGTGCTTTGTGACCAAGGGCAGGAGGCGCATAGCCTTCATGCTGCCTGAGGCTAAAATTGAAACGGCACCCCTGCCCCATGCCAAATTCTTTATTTAACACCCTTCACTTGACCTGCATGGACTTTCTATAATACTGGTGTCTTCTTATGCACCACAAGGATCTTTGGGCCCCTCAGGCTCCTGGGCTCGGTAGCGACTGCTACCTCCGCACCCCCTATAGCTACTCCCCTGGTGCTAAGGAATGATCAAGACGTTTGGTTGAAGTTATTGCTGCCAAAGGAGGTTCAACCAGTTATTAAATCCAAGGGTTCACATACTTTTTCCACCTGCACTGTGCATGTTTACATGGTGTGTTCAATAAAAACATGGTAATATTTAATTCTTTGTGTGTTATTAGTTTAAGCAGACTGTGACTGTCTATTGTTGTGACTTAGATGAAGATCAGATCACATTTTATGACTAATTTGTGCAGAAATCCATATCATTCCAAAGGGTTCACATACTTTTTCTTGCAACTGTATAGTGTTCGCCTCTTAGTCACCTCTGTGTTCATCAAGCAACCAATGAGAGGAGAAGCATATCAGAGTGACGGCTGAAGTCCATATACAGGTGAAACTCGAAAAAAAATTATATAGTGCAAAGTTAATTTATTTAAGTAATGCAACTTAAAAGGTGAAACTAACATATGAGACTCATTACAAGCAAAGCGAGATATTTCAAGCCTTTATTTGTTAAAATTTAGATGATTATGGCTTACAGCTTATGAAACCCTAAAGTCACAATTTGGGGTGACTAGAGTGTGACACTTTGAGCCTAGAATATTGAACCTTTTCACAAAATTTTTATTTGAAGCTGCATTAATGCAATTCCTTTTAATATGTATTACTGAAATAAATGGACTTTTGCAAGATATTTACATTTTTCAAGTTTCACCTGTATAATGTTTGTAGCTATTGTGTTAGTGCATTATTTTCCGTGTTTATTTTTTTCTCAATTAGAGTATATTTGATTTGTGTAGATTTGATTTGCCGCATATAAAAACATTTTTGAAAAACCTGCCGGAAACTAAACGAGTTTCAAGAAGTTTACTCATCTCCAAAATCTGCATAATAATGTTCATCCGAATTAGGTGATATTTTCCATGGATGCTGTAGTGGCTGTCAATAGAGGCTGACAGCCAGCACTGATATTTGCAAGGTTTATTTTATTTCAGAGGTATGTTCTCTTTAAGTATCAAATAATCTACATATACAGTATAAAGTATGTATGTAAAGACGTATGTATGTATGTTCCGCGATCACTCAAAAACGCAACCATCGATTTCAATGAAACTTGGTATACACATCCCTTGCTACCTGGAAATAAATCTTGTGGGGGTCACAGCACTCTAGGACATACCATTTCTGAGATATTCCCCAAAAAATGACTTGCTTTAGCAAATACAAGCCTGCAAGTCTTTCTCTTCATATCCCAACTGCCATACACACGGTCACATGTCCCTTATCAGCCAATAGAAGTTTGCAGGCTCTTAGTCTTCACATACACACAGTTTTACTCCAGGTTTCCATAACAACCCAGCCATTTTTCTTCACTGCTGTAGGTTAGCTTTAGGCTAGGGCTACAGGTCAACATCTGTCACGCGACAATAAGTCGCACGACACATAGGGCACAACTACACTGCTACATGTGTCGTGCAACATTGATGTCGCACCAATGATAGTTCTTGGATGGATTTTTTGCAACTGTGCTGTGAAACTCACTGTTAAAGGGGCGGGCTGCTGTGAAGGTCAAAATTAAGGGGATGGACTGCTGTGGGGGTCCCATTTTAAAGTGGCGGAGCACTGTGGGGGGGTCAGTGTTAAGGGGTGGGGGACTGTGGAGTTTACTGTTAAAGGGGTGGGGTGCTGTAGAGGTCACTGTTATGGGGGATACTGTTGATATCTTTTAACGACACACACAAACATTAAATGAAATAGATGAAATATACCGATGCAAAGCTGGGTCCTTCTGCTAGTGTTGAATAAAATAATTGATTCAATTATGAATGTCCAAATCTTACTAAATAATATGCATCTATCAGTCTAATAACAGTTCCTATTTAAGAATGGCAGGTGTCTTCCCAGGTGAGGAGGGTCACTTAGGCTTTTGTTGATCACCCAGTAAGTGTCAGGAGGTACAATGGAAGCAGAACCCTGGTTTCATTAATTCTGCACATTAATGAGCTAAGCTCACCAGCCAGTACTGAGCTAATCTGTATAGTCCTTTGGAGACTTCAAACACTAAGCATATGAATGGAAACCCAAAACTGTCACTCAGGCCAACTCCTAACTGCTGAGAGAGAGAGGAATACTTTCTAAGCCTTCTAATGAGTTGATTAACACTTGCTAAATATATCAGAGGTTGTTACTTCAAGCAATGGCTTCCATTAATAAGAATCATCATTGTGAACGTTTATGTTATAGGGTTTCTAAGCCAATGGAAATTGATGCTACCCAATATTCCACCAGGAGAATTTTTCAGGTCCAGACCACTGGGGCTTATGCTTATGGGATCCTCTCTCCTCACCATGAACATCTGAGAGGACCAATGCCTGTAGTGATGCTCCAACCAAAGTTCTGCATTATATATGTACTTCATATAATGGGCTCAATTAGAGTCTGTGGGGCTATTTACATGGCCATTCTTTTAACGGTCAGTAAATAGCGTCTGTCCAAAAATAGGGCATGTCCTATTTTTGGCAGTTTCCACAGCCAGACAGATCCCAATGAAATCAATGGGACCGTTTTTTAACGGCAGGTTAGACAGGAGTGCACCTGTCTAACGGCTGTAAAAAATAGGTACGCTTTAACAATATGGCCATTTAGGGGTTAAAAAAACATCACTTCATCCACTTGATCACACTGCAGCAGTCTTTCCCTATCTTCATTGAGCAGGACCTACTGAAGTAGCTGCGATATGCGTGATGACGAAGCCACGTGGGAGTGTGTGGTGGCGTCATCCCGCACATCGCAGGTCCTTTAGCAGGTCCTGTGCAATGAAGAGAGAAGAGACTGCAGCAGCGCAATCAAGTGGATGAAGTTAGATTTTTTTGTTTTGTCAATTCATCTTAAAAAAAACTGCTGGGGCCACTATGGGAGCATTATTTACACAATGTGGGAAATTATTTAAGCTGGGGCATACATTGGGGGCATTATTAAAGCTGGGGGCAATAAAAAAGAAAGGTACACTATGGGGGACAGTATTTTAGCTAGGGGCCTAAATGGGGGGCATTATTAAATCTGGGGTCAGTAAAAAAAATATATAATAGCTACACTATGGGGGACATTATTTTAGCTGGGGGCCTACTCCTATTATCTTGTGGGTGTTCTCAGAAGGGTGGGTCTAGAAATAACTGCCAATCAAATGCATCCATTTTTTATGTCCATTTTTAACGGACATGAAAAACGGATGCGAAAGGGATGCAAAACTGACATTAAAAACGGACATGCGGACAGAGAATTTATTCACACACTGATGCAAAATGACCATGAAAAACTGATCTGTCCTGATGATTTTGGTCAGGTTCTTGCATTCTGAAGCAGCTACATGCTGTTTGCTTGCAGACTTCTTCCTTTCTACATTCCATTGGGAGGCTGTCTACACACTGTGACATTCCTTACCACTGTCTGGTGATGATGAATTTCCTTAAACTATTTGTCAAGACTGATAATATCATGTTGTATTCCTAGTGACAAGTGTAGGTGAATTGAGGCTTTTAGGACATTCCTTTTTGAGCATGACTAGGACAGTTGAGTTTTACCACTTAGGAGGATTGGTCATCAGGCTTCACAGGGCCTCTATATTTGATGTGATCAGTAAAACATATTTAAGTGTGATCATATCTGCAAAACTGAAAACTGTTTTCAATGTCTTCTCATTAAAATTATCACAGACATAGAAACTGCATATCAGCAAGAGTTTAAAGGGATTACTACAGTTTTTAACAGAGTTGCTCATGCAGTTGCTTACCTCATGTACATCTTCTGCATGCATTTTTTTTTTTCCAATTTGGACTCTTCTGACCCTATTTCCACATGGTTTCTTTACATCCTGTATGTAGTGCTTCCTGTTGCTATATCCAACCAAACCCATGATGCACTTCTCCTTTCTGTGCCATAGCTCTGGCACCACCTCTAACAACGCCCAGCTTGTATATAGCTCCTCTCACCCAGCTAGTTACATAGACACTCCTTTATCATTGTCCCTGTTACTACTTTGACCCACCCATGGACACACACTCACAAGAAGCAAGAAAGAGCTTTATGGACATGGTCATGTGATCACAGCCCAGAACGGAAGATAGAAGTAATAAAGGTAAAATAAATACATCATAAAATTTCAACTGCCTTCATAAATGACTATTTTAAAGGATGTTGATGCAAAATGGAAACCCTCTTTAATGGTACATTTTTTTCTCAAAGCCTAATTCCTCCACAAAACTCCCCTTTACCACTTTAACAAAACCTCTCGCACTATAAACTTTACCAGATGACTATGTTATCGTTTTTTTGCTACTTATCTGCATGTCATCCCCTACATTGTCTCAACCTAACCCAGCACTAATAGCTATCATCCATATCTGCTGCTGGTTTCCAGGGTGGAGCTTCTCTGCCCTTTTCTCTTGAATGCCCCTATTACTGACTGTGACCATGACATTAAGATTAGTTTAGAGACTAGACCTGGTGGCCACTAAAACAGGAATTGAAGTAATTTAATTAACTGATAGGGAGTAAGGCTGGCCACAGATTACCTGTTGCCTGAATGCTTGCTCGTCTCACAGCTATCTGTCCTGGCCACCTCATACACATGTAGTCTTGGAACCAACAAGTCTGTATGGGTTCTAAGTTGAGAAAGGGAAGAAACACTCTGAAAAACACCTCTGAGGGCAGTTTACCTCCCAAGAGCAACAGAATGGTAAACGTTAAAATTCAACAGCATAATCCTTCTCTCCCTTGACATCTGCTGTTGCAAGACAGATAGTACCCCTATACACATTAGATGGTCAGCCAATTTTACCAAAATAGACAAGTTTGACCAAAATATATCTGTGTATGGCCGGCTTTAGACATCATTTGGAGCGAGAGAGGCATCACAGATGAAATGACTTAAATCATGTTCTGTAGTGTATTGTTTCTGATACCTCACCCATATATTGCTTTGTCTCTGAACTCAGGTTAAAATATGGGTGGAATCACAGTCAATGTATAATACACATTGTCATTAGAGATTAGTGAATTTCTGAAAAATTTGATTCGGCCGGTTCGACAAATTTCTCCGAAAAGATTCGCTTTGATCCGAATTTATTCGTGGTGGATCACGTTAAAAAAAACTGCTATTTACGGGCTGCAGAGAGCCTTTATAGGGGTGTAAAACACTGTGCCTTGCAGTAACACGTATAGGGAGTGTGCTGGGGTAGTTTAATAATACAGTGAGTCAGTATGACATGAAGATGACAGGCGTCGCTCTTAGAATCGCTGCACACTTCACTTATTTGGGCAGTCATGGGGCCAAAACTGACCAAATAACTCAAGTATGAACTCAGCCTTACAGGTCAATTTTAGCATCAAGAAGAAGCGCCCTACTTTTACCCCGTCATCAGCTGATTCCACATAGATGTAGGCAGAAACTGTTATATTAAACGCTAACACAAGTAGATACCCCAGACAGAGTGGAGAGGGTGTCAGCATTAAGTTTGTGTTGACGTCACTGATTAATTTGCCCTTCCTCTGATCCATACAAACAATAACCCACAAAAAACGGAACCTGTCTGTGGAGCATACACCTTCACTCGGTCAGGAGTGGATCTAAAACAGAGATGACACGTGAATGGAATATTTGCATGTGTTTTGCACCCACTCCTGCTTTTGGCTACCAAATCATAAGCCAATTCTGATGGGACCATACAGACCTTACAGCTGCTACATAGACAGGATCCATTGTGCATCTAATTTTTCCTTCCTTCTGACAGATCAGAAGAAGGGTCAAACAAATTATGATGTCAGCCAGGCCGAAAGGCAAAATATAGGCCCAGTCATGAAGTGGGGAGGGTGGGAACAACATGAGAAGTCCACAGAGTGGCCCAATTACATAGTGGTGAGGTGGAAGCAGCATGAGGAGACCAGAGAGTGGCCCAATGACAGAATGTGGAGGTGGCAGCAGTATGAGGAAGCCACCAAGTTGCACAATGACAGAGTCTGGAGGTGGCGGCAGCAGCAGCATCAAGAGAAAGCCACAGAGTGGCACAATGACAGAATCTGGAGGTGGCAGCAGTATGAGGAGGCCACTGAGTGGCGCAATGACAGAGTCTAGAGGTGGCGGCAGCAGCAGTATAAGCATCAGGAGAAGACAATGACAGATTTTTGAGGTGGCAGCAGCATGAGGAGGCCACAGAGTGGCACAATGACAGAGTCTGGAGGTGGCAGCAGCATTAAGAGGCCACAGAGTGGCACAATGACAAAGTCTAGAGGTGGCAGCTGGCTGGGGAGGCCACAAAGTGGCACAATGACAGAGTGCGGAGGTGGTGGCAGCAGCAGCATCAGGAGGAGGCCACAGAGTGGCACAATGACAGAGTGTGGAGGTGGCAGCACTATGAGGAAGCCACCGAGTGGCACGATGACAGAGTCTGGATGTGGCAGAATCAGCAGCATCAGTAGTAGGCAACAGAGTAGCACAATGATAGAGTATGGAGGTCGCGGCAGAATTAGGAGACCACAGAGTGGCAAGGTGACATAGTGAGGAGGTGGCGGAAGCATCAGGAGACCACAGAGTGGCAAGGTGACATAGTGTGGAGGTGGCAGCAGCATGAGGAAGCCACAGCATGAGGAGGCCACAGAGTGGCACGACGACGAGAGATTGCGGAGGTGGCAGCAGCATGAGGAGCGCTTTGTCTATTCATTTATAGTGAATATGGGACAGAACACAAGGTTAACATTTCTCAAGTTTATAAAGTGCTGCTTAAAAGAAGATTTAATAATACATGTTCTCTGGCACAAAAGGTTTGGCAAATGTGAATTTCCCTCAAAGATTTCGATAATATATTGGCGAATTTAGGTTTAATTTCTTATAATTTTAATCAAGTTTTGGTTTAATTTAATAATAAATGGTGGTTGTTTTGGCGGCAAATTTTGCGCGTCCGCGATTCGCCGAACATGCAAACATATGGCGATGTCCACCGGTGCCATATTCTTTTGCATTGTGCTGAACTTTGACCCATGACTCATCCATCAGGTGGGACAAGACAGCCAATTATAAAGTTTCAGCACATGGACTCACTCCCACCTGATCTGACAGCCATTTTACAATATGTGTTTTGCCAGTGTAGGGAGAGGTTGCTTTGTGGAGCAGGGACAGGCTGTTAGGTACACCAAACGCTAGCTAATAGTGCCACAAAAGTCCTTTTAAGGACTGGTATAGGTGTGCTATCGATAGGTGTGTCATACTGAGGGGTGTGATATACTTATATTTTCTAACATAGAAAGTATATTTTAGTGCATTTGTATTCTGCAGCAGTTGTGTGCATTTCTGCTGTGATAGCGCAGCTATATAGAGGGACAAACGCTATTGGAACAACAAATTGCAACGGTGTGATATACCTGTTGCCCCCAAACAAAGTGATTGAAGGGTGTGATATTACTTTATTATACTATCTAACATAGTAAGTATATAGTGCATTTGTATTGTGCAGCAGTTGTTTTGCTGCGATACCGCAGCTATATAGAGGGACAAACGCTATTGTAACAACTATTTGCAACGGGTGTGATATACCTGTTGCCCCTAAAAAAACTGATTGAGGGGTGTGATATACCTTCTTCCACAAAATACTGATTGAGGGCTGCGATATACCTGTTGCCCCAAATAAACAAGATGGTGCGATATAACTGATGTGGCAAAAAAAATATTGAGACGTGTGATATACCTGCTTCCACAAAATACTGATAAAGAGGTTCAATATACCTGCTTCCACCAAATATTGTTTAAGGGGTGCGATATACCTGCTTTCACAAAATACTAATTAGGGGTTTGATATACCTGCTTCCACAAAATATTGATTGAGGCCTACAATATACCTGCTTCCACAAAATACGGATAAACTGGATTGATATACCTGCTTCCACAAAATACTAATTAAGTGGTTTGATATACCTGGTTCCACCAAATATTGATTAAGGGGATTGATATACCTGCTTCCACAAAATATTGATTGAGAGCTGTGATATACCTGCTTCCACAAAATATTGATTAAGGGGATTGATATACCTGCTTCCAAAAAATACTGATTGAGGGCTGCGATATACCTGCTTCTGCAAAATACTGGTTAAGGGGTTTGATTTACCTGTTTCCACAAAATATTGATTGAGGCCTGCGAGATACCTGCTTCCACAAAATACTGATTGAGGGCTGTGATATACTTGCTTCCACAAAATACTAAGGGGATTGATATACCTGCTTCCACCAAATATTGATTGAGGCCTGCGAGATACCTGCTTCCACAAAATTCTGATTAAGGGGTTTGATATGCCTGCTTCCACAAAATATTGATTGAGGGCTGCGATATACCTGCTTCCACAAAATACTGATTAAGGGGCTGCTTCCACAAAATACTGATTGAGGGCTGCGATATACCTCCTTCCACAAAATACTGATTAAGGGGATTGATATTCCTGCTTCCACCAAATATTGATTGAGGCCTGAGAGATACCTGCTTCCACCAAATACTGATTAAGGGGATTGATATACCTGCTTTTACAAAATATTGATTGAGGCCTGCAATATACCTGCTTCCATTAAAAATACTGATTAAGGGGTTTGATATAACTGCTTCCCAAAATACTGATTGAGGGCTGCGATATACCTCCTTCCACAAAATACTGATTAAGGGGATTGATATACCTGCTTCCACCAAATATTAATTGAGGCCTGAGAGATACCTGCTTCCACCAAATACTGATTAAGGGGATTGATATACCTGCTTTTACAAAATATTGATTGAGGCCTGCAATATACCTGCTTCCATTAAAAATACTGATTAAGGGGTTTGATATAACTGCTTCCCAAAATACTGATTGAGGGCTGCGATATACCTCCTTCCACAAAATACTGATTAAGGGGATTGATATTCCTGCTTCCACCAAATATTAATTGAGGCCTGAGAGATACCTGCTTCCACCAAATACTGATTAAGGGGATTGATATACCTGCTTTTACAAAATATTGATTGAGGCCTGCAATATACCTGCTTCCATTAAAAATACTGATTAAGGGGTTTGATATAACTGCTTCCCAAAATACTGATTGAGGGCTGCGATATACCTCCTTCCACAAAATACTGATTAAGGGGATTGATATTCCTGCTTCCACCAAATATTGATTGAGGCCTGAGAGATACCTGCTTCCACCAAATACTGATTAAGGGGATTGATATACCTGCTTTTACAAAATATTGATTGAGGCCTGCAATATACCTGCTTCCATTAAAAATACTGATTAAGGGGTTTGATATAACTGCTTCCCAAAATACTGATTGAGGGCTGCGATATACCTCCTTCCACCAAATACTGATTAAGGGGATTGATATACCTGCTTTTACAAAATATTGATTGAGGCCTGCAATATTCCATTAAAAATACTGATTAAGGGGTTTGATATAACTGCTTCCACAAAATATTGATTGAGGCCTGCGATATACCTGCTTCCACAAAATACTGATTAAGGGGTTTGATATACGTGTTTCCACAAAATATTGATTGAGGCCTACAATATAACTGCTTCCACAAATACTGCCCTTCTCTAGGGACTTGGGCACAGGGTCATTTTGAAAATGACAAGCAGAGGAAGAGGCAGGCAGTTCCGCAGGGGTGGTAGGGGTCGGCAGGTGCACTAGGCCGGAGCCTAATTTGGAAGTTGGAGAAGGCGCGTGCGATTACTTCAAAGGACGCACCAGAGTTGGTTGAGTGGCTCATTCAGCCTTTCGCTTCTGCACCATCCTCATCCTCTGTATCTACACCCTCCTAACTCTCTGCTGTGTGCACCCCCAAAGACACCATCACCATACCCCCTCCACTCGAGTCAGAGGAATTATTTTCCCATACTATAAAGAATACTTAAATAAAGGACTCCTAAAATGTTGAATTTTATTTTATTTAGTTAAAAAGGCCCGTAAAAGGGGGATCTGTAGATATAAATATGTGAACTAAACTAAAATGCGCACCATCACCGCATCAGGACCTTGGAAAATCGGGACTTGAGAACGATACATATGGAGTACCTTCTGCATGTACCTTGAGGGACTCCAGATGTAATCGTGTGTAATGTATCTCTCTGTTCCCCTTAAGCCAATCACCTGTCAGTATATCCTATTATTAATTGACATAATTTGTCTTTATTGTGTTTTTCACCCAGGATTACTATCATTAGGCACATTTAAGCCTTCCCACACGAGCCCCCTGAGAAACCTTTTGAGGGCAAACGCATCGGCGTTTTGGGAAACCAATACCATCTATCTGTTCAGGGTGAAGTAGGGGAAAACAGGCCAGAAATGAGGACAGAGGGTCCCCACCACTAGGGGACTCCCCTGGGCTGAGGGCTGGACAGGACCTTTGTAAGGAAAGTTTCTCCCTCCATAGCACCCTTTTGGACCCTTCTCCACTCGTTCTGGATACTTGCCTCCTCTTTTTGTTGCACATTAGTGTATCCTGTTTTAGTTTAGTTCACACATTTATATATCTACAGATCCCCTTTACAGGCCGTTTTAAATTAATGAAATAAAATTCAACATCTTAGGAGTCCTTTATTTAAGTCTTCTTTATAGTTTGAGAAATAGGACCCAAGGTGACAATTCACCACAGCATCTAAACAGCTTCAGTTAAATTATTTTCCAATCCATTTCCAGACCTTACCAATGCACAGCGATTCTTGACATCGGATGAGGAGAAGGAGGTAGCAACGGCCGCCACCCAGTACACCTGCGTACTGACGACAGGCCAAGGAGGGTGGTCCCCGCTGTTGCTGCTTACTCCGAGATCTAAAATGTCAGTGGTGGTAAAGGTGACGATGATGACGTGTCAATAGACGTCACATGGGTGCCCACAAGAGAGGAAGAGGAGGGGAGTTAAGAGGGAGAGACAGAGCAGCAGAGAGGGAGGAGAAGGAGGAGAAGCAGGCAGAGCTCACAGGGCACAGGAGGCAAAAAGCAGACAGCAAATGTATCTGGATTGAGGCATCCATCATGCACGTTCACATCTGGAGCTCCCAGGACTCCTGCATATGGCTCAGCAGTAGTGTTGCCATCTGCAGCCTATGCTGTCAACGCATAAGTCGCGGTAAGCCCAACACTCACCTAGGGACGACCGCCTTAAGAAGGCACCTGGTCTCCCATCACCGATCCCAGTGTGAGCAATGCCGTCAGAAGAACCCACAAAGCCACACTCCTGGCGCTCCACGTCCTGCCTCTTCTCTTTCTCCTCCCATTTGTCCTCCACTCCACCTTCCACCATGCCATTGTCACGTTCATCTGGCAGAAGGCAGGCTTCCATGGCCCAAATTTTCGAGCGCAAAAAGTTGATGACGCTGGATAACCCTCATGCTCAACGTTGGCTTGTCGGAACTGCTAGCCTGCCAACTACTGCCATATAAACTGGTGGACTCAGAGGCCTTTAGAAAATTTGTGGCCATTGGCACACCGCAATGGGGGGTCCCCGGAAGGAAATATTTCTCTCAGAAGGGCATCCCAGAGCTATATGGCCATGTTCAGCGGCAAGTGAATATATCTTTGGCACACAGTGTCAGTGCCAAGATACATCTGACCACAGACACGTGGTCTAGCAAATACGGGCAGGGAAGGTACATAACTTTTAGTGGACCTTCTGACGGCCATTAAGCATGTAACTCGTAGCTCCTGTGTGGATTTTGTGTTACCGCCACGGATTGCATGCAGGCCTGCCTCTTCTTATCCTCCTCCTACTCTCCTCCTCGGCTGACTCATCCTTTTCCACTGCTACTATTTGACATGCCAGGTGAGACTTGCCATGCTGTGCTGCGGCTGTTGTTCCTGGAAGCCAAGAGCCACACTGGTCCTGCACTGCTTTCAGCTCTGTGGTCACAGGCCGATCAGTGGCTACCTCTGCTCAATTTGACAGTTGGTAAGGAGGTGTGTGACGGTGCTAAGCTGCTGAGCACGCTGAAACAGGGCAAAATGACACACGTGTCGTGCATGGCACACATCCTGAACTTAGTCGTGCAGCAATTCGTTGCCAATTACCCCGGGATCCAGGACGTCTTGTGGCAGGCCAAGAAAATCTCTGGCCATTTTAGAAGAGCTTACACGGCCATGGCTCGCCTTGCTGACATTATGCGGCAACACCACCTGCCAGTCAGACGTCTGATTTGTGACAGCCCAACGCGCTAGAACTCCACCTTATATATGCTTGATAGGTGGCTCCAGCAAAAACGTGCCATCTACCTATACAAACTCTGGAGCAGGACAGGTTCTGGGGAGCTTGGTTTCTTTTCACCACGCCAGTGGCTGATCATGCATGACACATCCAGACTTCTACGGCTATTTGATGAGATCACCAAACTAGTCAGTCGCAGCCAGGGCGCCATCAGTGACATTGTAGCCTTCTTTCTGAAGCATGCATTGCATCGTTTCATTGATCAAGCCGTCGAGGAGCAGGAAGATGAGGAAGTCGCAATGCTGAATGAATTCCCAGGGGGGCGACTCCATCTGAGACAAGTCAGCAGAAGTCTGAAGAGGAGTCAGAGGAGGATGGTGGCTGGGGGGAGGAGGAACAAGAAGAGCAGGCTTTGATGGGGACTTTAAACTTGTGGTGTTGTCCGTGGCTGGGGGAGATAAGACTGAGGATGACATTCTACTGGGCAATGAGCAGGAGCCATGGTGCTCCGCCAATTCCAATTTAGTGCAGGCGGCCTTTATGCTCCATTATTTGAAGAGAGACCCCTGTATAAAAAGCATGAAGGGCAAGGAACAGTACTGGGTAGCAACGTATTTAGACCCCCGGTACAAACACAAAATGGCGGACATGTTACCAGCATCAGAGGGCTGGCAGAATGCAGCATTTCCAGTCCTTGCTGCGAGAGATTCTGTATTCTTCTGTTGCGCGCGCTGGCAGAGGAATTTCCACCCCCAGCGAAACAGATGTACAGGTACCAATTCTACCGCGCCTGCAAGAAGAGGGCGGTTTGAAGATCTGTTGGTCACTTCGGATATGAGATCATTCTTTTAGCCAACCCATCGACATCCGCCCTCCGGATCCAGCCACAGGGAACGTCTAGACCAACAGGTGTCCGACTACATCGGATTAACGGCCGATGTGGACGCTCTGAGAAGCGATGAACCCCATGACTACTGGATGTGCAGGCTTAACCTAATTTGCCATGGAACTCTTGGATTTCCCGTCCGTCTCATCCTCTGGTCTTGGGGTGCTCTCCTGGTTTGACTTCGGCTTGTCCTGACGATTCCCTGCTTGCTCCTCCAGTACCTTTTCTGCTCTCTTGGTTTTGACGCGGCTTGTTTGACCTTTCTGTTTATGTGTTGTTTGTCTTCCCTGCACTATCCTAGCTAAGGGTTTGTCGACCAGTTGTCCCTTGTCGCTAGGACTTGTGAGGCAAGTAGGCAGGGACAGGGGTGAGGGTGGAGTTCAATGGTCACTACCCCACCCCCTGTGTGTGTGACAGAATAAGAGGCCAACATTACCACTGTTATCATAAATCCCTTGGTTACACTGATGGAGCACGTTTCTAATCTGACTCAGATGGTTCAGGAATTAGGGGAGAAACTCAGTTTACATGAGTCAGCTCAGAGTGCCTCCACTCTGCATGTATCTAGTCATCATATGGAGCCTCAGATTAAGCTTCCGGAACCACTCTCAGGTGACCATAGAAAGTTTCTATCTTTTAAAGAGAATTGTAAACTTTATTTCAGATTACGCCCCTTGTCATCCGGTTCTGAGAGCCAGCGTGTGGGCATTGTGATCTCCCGTCTCCAGGGAGATCCCCAGGATTGGTTTTTTTCCTTGCCTGCTGACCCTGGTTGTATCAGCTCTTTCAAGGGTTTTTTCCAGGCCCTAGGTACCTTGTATGATAAACCTGACAGGGCCATGGTAGCTGGGACCGCTCTTAAGGCTTCGGTACAGGGAGACCAACCTGACGTAGAGTATTGTACCCAGTTCAAGAGATAGTGTTTTCCTTCTAGCTGGAATGAACCAGCCCTAAAAAGCCAGTAGAGATCAGTGTCGCTGACAAGGGGCTTGTTTCTATTGTGGCGAGTCAGACCATTGGATAAACCAATGCTCCAAGAAACCTTCTTCCGGTAAATCTACCAAGACGGGGGAGCTTAATAACCAGGTATTTCCTAATGTGGTCAAGAACAAGTTATTAGTACCTATTACTGTCTCCTTCGGTATTAACAAATGTTCTGGTAATGCGTTCATTGACTCAGGTTCTGCTGCCAACTTTTTTGAAATGAGATTTGCATTAAAGTTGGGTATTCCAATTTTGACACTACCCACTCCCATCCACAACATGGCTATCGATTCCACCCCCCTGGTGGGTGGTACCGTGAAGTATTCTACCCCGGAGATAACCTTGACTGTGGGGGGGGGGGGTGTTACTCTGAAATGTGAGGTGGTACTGGGAATGCCTTGGCTCCAGTTACATAACCCCATTATTGACTGGACCAAGGGGGAATTGGTGAAATAGGGGGTTGAATGTGACTCGTGCTAGTCTGTAGTGCAAGCGGGGGTCTCAGCAGATTCCAATACGCCTTTACTCTTAAAGGAATATATGGATGTGTTCTCCTCTTCGAACCCAGAGTTTCTACTGCCCCATAGACCTTATGATTGCGCCATTGAATTGGTAGAGGGGGCCAGATATCCCAAGGGACATATCTATAATCTTTCCAGACCTGAACGCAAGGCCATGGAAGATTATGTTGAGGAGAGTCTCAGCAAGGGACACATTATGCCTTCTGTATCTCCTATGGGGCAGGATTTTTCTTGGTCAAAAAGAAAGGTGAAAGCCTCAGACCTTGCATCGACTACCGAGAGTTGAATAAGTTTGCGATCAAGAATCCATACTTCCTTCCATTGATTCTTGATTTGTTTAATCAGGTAATGGGGGCTTCCTGGTTCTCTAACATTGATCTGAAGGAGGCATATAATTGATTCGAATGTAATGCCTTTTGGAATCAGCAATGCGCCAGCTGTGTTTCAAAATTTTATGAATTATATTTTTAGAGAATTCTTGGGTAAATTTGTAATTGTTTACCTTGATGATGTTTTGATTTTTTTTGCCTGATTTTGAGAGTCATGTGTCTCATGTGAAACACGTGTTGGAGGTTTTGAGGAAGAATCAATTGGCGGCCAAACAGGAGAAATGTGTTTTTGGGGTACAAGAGATTCTGTATCTTGGGTATGTCCTCACTCCTCATGCTTTTAAAATGGATTCTAGGAAGGTATTGGCAATTTTGGACTGGGTAACTACGTCATCCTTAAAAGCCTTATAACGTTTTTTAGGATTGCTAATTATTATCGTAGATTTATAAAGAATTTTTCGGTAATTGCTAGGCCCTTGACTGACCTCACCAAAAAAGGGGCGGACCTGGAGAACTGGTGTGCTGAGGCTACTGAAGCATTTGAGACACTTAAGAAGGCTTTCAGCTGCGCCCCAGTTTTGATTCAGCCGGATCAAGAAAAACCTTTCTTTGTGGAGGTGGATGCCTCTGAGGACGGAGTGGGGGGCGGTTCTCTCTCAAGGTCCCGCTAGTCTTACCAATTTAAGGCCTTGTGCCTTCTTTTCCAAAATATATTCTCCAACCGAGAGATATTATGATGTGGGGAATCGTGAATTTCTGGCCATTAAATGGGCATTTGAGGAGTGGAGACAATTTCTTGAGGGGGCTAAACATTGTGTTACCGTTGTTACTGATCACAAAAATCTGATGTTTCTTGAGTCTGATGTTTCTTGAGGTTAAATCCCCGTCAAGCCAGATAGGCATTGTCTTTCACACACTTTAATTTCTCCATCACTTTCAGGCCAGGAAGTAAGAACGTGAAGGCAGATGCTGTCATGGTCTTACCTTCGTTTGACATGTGCTGGCGGCCATCTTGGTTTCTGGGTTTCTTGTAGCCTCCCACCCTGCGGCTTCTCCTTCCCACTGGGAGGAGCTGGATGCCTAGCTCATATATATAGAAGGTCTGTGGCTTCAGTTCCTTGCTTGGTCCTCCTGTGTTCAGATGCTTCTAAGACTGCTGCTGCTTCTGGTTCCTGATCCTGGCCTCGTCTGACTACCCCGTTGGTTCCTGATCCTGGCTGCGTCTGACTACCCCGTTGGTTCCTGATCCTGGCTTCGTCTGACTACCCCGTTGGTTCCTGATCCTGGCTTCGTCTGACCACCCTCCTGGTTCCTGACCTCTGTCTACGCAAGACCCTGCTTCGGTTTAGCCATCCGTTTGGACTTTTGCTACGGCTTGATTTCCAATAAAGCCTTCTTATTTCCACTCATCTCTGTTGTACGTCTGGTTAATGGTTCCTTGACATTAGGACCAAGCCATGAATTCTGACGGTACAGGGCCACCCTCGCTACCTACGCTGGTTGCCAGACTTGATCAGCAGGATCACCTGTTGGGTCGGTTCGCTGTGGCGTTGCAAACCCTGCTTGAAGGCACGGCTCATTTCGCTTCCGTTGCCGATGGGTCGGTTGTCGCTCCTGGGCCCGCTCCTACTGCCGCTCCGGTTGTTGCGCCAGAGTCTACCCCGACACCTGTTGCTGCGCCTGCGGTGTCTCGGGGTATGACCGGTTCTGCCCCCCTTCCACAGCGCTTTGGGGGAGAGCCAACTCAGTGCCGAGGTTTCCTTAACCAGGTGGGCATTTATTTCGAGTTGCTGCCACATGCCTTTCCTACTGAGAGATCAAAGGTGGGCTTCTTGATCTCGCTGCTCTCGGACAAGGCCTTGGCCTGGGCCAGCCCTTTATGGGAGAACAACAATCCGGTGGTTGCCGAGTTTTCCGGTTTTGTTGCTTCTCTTCGGAAGGTATTCGATGTGCCGGCTCGTGCTGCCTCTGCTGCGAAGCTCCTTATGTCCATCAGACAGGGTTCACGATCCGTAGCTGAATACGCCATTGAGTTTCGTACCCTGGAAGCAGAGGTGGGCTGGAATAATGAGGCTCTGGTCGCTGCTTTCTCTCATGGTCTCTCGGATGCCTTGAAGGATGAGGTTGCAGCTAAGGACCTACCAGTGGAGCTCGAGTCTCTTATTTCTTTCCTGATTTTGATTGACACCAGACTCAGGGAGAGACCTTCCTTTAAGGAGAGCCTGCGGAGGTCTCCTAACAGATTGGCGCCTACGTTTGCTGTCCCACCCGTGCCTCCCTCTCCTCCCACGCCTCCTGGGGATGACTTGTCTGGGGGTGAACCCATGCAGCGGGGGTTTGCTCGCCTGTCCGAGGGGGAGAGGGTACTCCGGAGACGCGAGGGCCGATGCATGTACTGTGGTCTCGGTGGGCATTTTCGGTTGGCATGTCCGAACCGTCCGGGAGAACGCTCGCACCTGAGGTCCTGTCAGGGGCAGATCTTGGGTGGAGTCTCCTCGTCCCCGGTTTCCCGTGTTGACAAACCACTGATCACGGTTGTCCTCTCCTGGGTCGGGGGCTCGGTGACGACCCAGGCGTTGGTGGACTCTGGTGCTGGTGGTTTGTTCATTGATAGAGTGTTCGTTGCCGCCAATTCCATTCCTCTGCAGCCTCGAGGTTCCCCACTGGCTCTTGAGGTGATAGACGGCAGACCCCTTCTGCCGCCACACGTGACGCATGAGACCCTTCCAGTGGGGATAGCCATTGGTGCCGTTCACAGAGAGTCGGTCTGTCTCCAGGTTATTTCGTCTCCACACTACTCGGTGGTCTTGGGGTACCCCTGGCTCCAGAAGCATAATCCGACTTTCGATTGGAGATCGGTCGAGATCCTCTCGTGGTCACCGCAGTGTGGGGCTAGTTGCATCCATGGGCCTGTCAAGTTGCTGTGTACTTCCTCGGACTCTCTGTTGCCTCCTGAATACGAGGAGTACCGGGCTGTATTCGATAAGGTGCGCGCGGTTGCCCTACCTCCGCACCGCCCATACGATTGTGCCATAGAGTTACAATCCGGTGCCGTTCCTCCTCGTGGCAAAGTCTATCCACTGTCGGTAGCGGAGAATGAGGCCATGGAGGAGTACGTGAGGGAGGCGCTTTCACGCGGACACATTTGCAAATCCTCGTCCCCGGCAGGGGCTGGATTTTTCTTTGTGAAAAAGAAGGGCGGTGAGTTGAGGCCTTGCATCGATTACAGGGGTCTCAATCGCATCACGATCAAGAACGCTTACCCGATACCCTTGATTTCCGAGCTGTTCGATCGCCTCAAAGGGGCTACGGTCTTTACCAAACTCGACCTGAGGGCGGCATATAACCTGGTAAGGATCAAGGCGGGCGATGAGTGGAAGACCGCGTTTAACACCAGGACCGGTCATTATGAATCCTTGGTTATGCCCTTTGGGTTGTGCAATGCGCCCGCAGTCTTCCAGGAATTCATCAACGATGTTTTCCGTGACCTGTTGCAGCAGTGTGTGGTGGTCTATTTGGATGACATCTTGGTATATTCTGAATCCATGGAGGCCCACATTATGGATGTCAGACGAGTGTTGCAACGGTTACGAGAGAACAGGCTGTTCGGTAAGCTTGAGAAATGCGAATTTCACCGATCCCAGGTAACCTTCTTAGGTTACATCATTTCCGCTGAGGGGTTCTCCATGGATCCTGAGAAGGTTTCGGCTGTCTTACAGTGGCCCCAGCCCAGTGGTCTCCGTGCCCTGCAGCGCTTTTTGGGCTTCGCCAATTATTATCGGAAGTTCATCAGGGACTTTTCCATGCTAGCCAAGCCTCTCACGGATCTGACCAGGAAGGGCAGTAATTTCCAGGTCTGGCCGCTCGAGGCCATCCGAGCTTTTGAGGCTCTAAAGTCCGCCTTTGTGTCGGCTCCGATTCTGTCGCATCCCAACCCTGGGTTGCCCTTTGTCCTCGAGGTGGACGCGTCTGAGACGGGAGTAGGCGCCCTTCTGTCTCAGCGTAGAACACCAGAGGGTCCTCTGCTTCCCTGTGGGTTTTACTCCCGGAAACTGTCTTCCGCGGAGTGCAACTATCAGATTGGTGACAGGGAGTTATTGGCCATCGTGCAGGCCCTTAAAGAATGGAGGCACTTGCTCGAGGGTTCGGTGGTTCCGGTTCTCATCCTGACGGACCACAAGAATCTGACCTACCTTTCTGAGGCCAAGAGATTGACACCACGTCAGGCCAGATGGGCTCTGTTCTTGTCACGTTTTAATTACGTGGTCTCCTACCTACCCGGTTCCAAGAACATCAGAGCGGATGCCTTATCACGGCAGTACTCCGAGCTGTCCGGGGAGGAGTCGATTCCGACTTCGGTCATACCTCCGAATCAGATCCTGGCCGCCATTCGCACCAGCCTGACCTCTCCCCTGGGTGAGCAGATTTTGGCGGCTCAATCTGGTGCTCCCTCTGGGAGACCCAACGGCAGGTGTTTTGTGCCTGAGGAGTTGCGCACTCGGTTGTTGCGAACCTACCATAACTCCAAGGCCGCGGGGCATCCTGGAAAGAATCAGCTGTCCTGGGCTGTTTCACGTCTGTTCTGGTGGCCTTCTCTACGTTCCGACAGCGCCGCATATGTAGCGGCATGCTCCGTTTGTGCCCAGAGTAAGTCCCCTCCGCACCTTACGTTGGGCCTTTTGCAACCCATAGCCACCGGGGAGCGCCCATGGTCACACCTGGGGATAGATTTCATTGTGGACCTCCCTGCATCCCGAGGCCATACGGTCATTCTCATGATTGTGGACCGGTTTTCCAAAATGTGCCACTGTGTTCCTCTCAAGAAGTTACCCTCTGCACAAGAGTTGGCCACGATTTTCGCCAGGGAGGTCTTCCGGTTGCACGGTTTGCCCAAGGAGATTGTGTCGGATCGGGGGAGTCAGTTTGTGTCCAGGTTCTGGCGCGCCTTTTGCTCCCAGTTGGGGATTCATCTCTCTTTCTCCTCGGCCTACCACCCTCAGTCCAATGGGGCCGCAGAACGATCTAATCAGGCCTTGGAGCAATTCCTTCGTTGCTATGTCTCCGATCACCAAGACAATTGGGTTGACCTCCTGCCTTGGGCTGAGTTTGCCAGGAACACGGCGGTGAACTCTTCCTCTGGGACGTCTCCCTTCATGGCCAATTATGGGTTCCAACCTGCCGTGTTACCGGAGGTATTCTCTCCCCAGGATACTCCGGCTGTGGAGGATCACCTTTCCGTCCTACGTGCTTCTTGGGTACAGATCCAGAGGTCCCTTGAGGTCTCTGCGCAGCGCCAGAGACTCCAGGCTGATCGCAGACGAGCGCCCGCTCCTTCCTACCAGGTCGGAGACCGTGTATGGTTGTCCACCCGCAACCTCAACCTTCGAGTGCCCACTCCCAAGCTGGCGCCTCGCTTTGTTGGTCCCTTCCGAGTGCTTCGCAGGGTAAACCCGGTAGCCTATGCCCTTGCGCTTCCTCCTGGCATGCGGATCTCCAACGTGTTTCATGTCTCCCTGTTGAAGCCGTTGGTGTGTAATCGTTTCACTTCCTCGGTTCCTCGGCCCCGTCCGGTCCAAGTGGGCAATCGTGAGGAATATGAGGTGAGCAATATCCTGGACTCACGCCTGGTCCGCGGTCGGTTGCAGTTTTTGGTCCATTGGCGTGGTTATGGTCCAGAGGAGCGTTCCTGGGTTCCCTCCGCAGATGTCCATGCTCCTGCTTTGCTCCGAGCCTTCCACGCACGCTTCCCTCAGAAACCGTTCCTTACTCCGCGGAGGAGGGGCCCTTGAGGGGGAGGTACTGTCATGGTCTTACCTTCGTTTGACATGTGCTGGCGGCCATCTTGGTTTCTGGGTTTCTTGTAGCCTCCCACCCTGCGGCTTCTCCTTCCGACTGGGAGGAGCTGGATGCCTAGCTCATATATATAGAAGGTCTGTGGCTTCAGTTCCTTGCTTGGTCCTCCTGTGTTCAGATGCTTCTAAGGCTGCTGCTGCTTCTGGTTCCTGATCCTGGCCTCGTCTGACTACCCCGTTGGTTCCTGATCCTGGCTGCGTCTGACTACCCCGTTGGTTCCTGATCCTGGCTTCGTCTGACTACCCCGTTGGTTCCTGATCCTGGCTTCGTCTGACCACCCTCCTGGTTCCTGACCTCTGTCTACGCAAGACCCTGCTTCGGTTTAGCCATCCGTTTGGACTTTTGCTACGGCTTGATTTCCAATAAAGCCTTCTTATTTCCACTCATCTCTGTTGTACGTCTGGTTCATGGTTCCTTGACAGATGCCCTATCCTGGAGTTTCTGTGCGTTCCAACCCACGGGGACAACCGAGGCACGCTCGCGTCATTAGCGCGCCCGGCATTGCCCGTTTCCATGACAACCGCAATAGGGCCGAGCGCCGAGCTGATCACTCGGCGCTCAGCTGCATCAGAACTCAGGAGTCATGTGACCCTGGCCACTTCACATGACTTAACTGCGCTCTATTTATTTTGAGGTCCTTTGTGCATGATACTCACCTGGTTTGTTTGTTCCTGCTTGGCTTCCGATTTCCCGTCCGTCTCATTCTCTGGTCTTGACGATTCTCTGCTTGTTCCTCCTGTACCTTTTCTGTTCTTTTGGTTTTGACGCGGCTTGTTTGACCTTTCTGTTTGTGTTGCTTGTCCTCCCTGCACTATCCTAGCTAAGGGTTTGTCGACCAGTTGTCCCTTGTCACTAGGACTTGCGAGGCAAGTAGGCAGGGATAGGAGTGAGGGTGGAGTTCAGTGGTTACTACCCCACCCCCTGTGTGTGTAACAGCCACATCATCACAAGTCCTTCTCTGTCAGGTGAATGCCTCATTTTTGGGGCCTATACTGGCCTACTGTAAAAATTGTATCCAGTAACTGCCTAGTGTACCTCCAGCCACATCATCACAAGTTCTTTTATTTCAGGTGAATGCCTAATTTTTGGGGCCTGTACTTCAGTGGCCTACAATAAAAATTTTATCCAGTGACCGCCTAATGTACCTCTAGCCACATCATCACGAGTTCTTTTCTGTCAGGTGAATGCCTAATTTTTGGGGCATGTACTTCCGTAACCTTAAATAAAAAATTTCTAGGCTCCAGACGGGCACATTTTTGAGACTTGTCCTTTAAGATGCATAAAAATGGCCCCTGATTAAAATACGTATTTTTTGTGGGAATTTTTGCCAATGATCCCCCTCTGGTATGTCATTGTCCATGTTGGGGGACTATTTGTGCACTTCTACTAAGTATTTGGTGGCTGAAAATATGACCTGAAGGTTTTTCAGGTACACTGCCATTAAAGTTAATGGGACCCATCGCGAACACACGGTTCACGAAACGTCCCAGCTGATGTTCATCCATCACTATTGCCTAAGACAGGAGAGAATCTGCCAGTCTTCTGTTTATTCAACTACGTGGTTGCAGTGGAGAAAGCATTCCAAAAAACAATTTCTCTCCACCAGGAGACAAATCCTGTCAAGATTGATGCAAGTTCAGTATCGGCTGCTCATCGAGCCAGATACTTCTGGGGGAACCTGCCTGGCATGAACAGGCCTCTAGTAGCTACAGACAATGAGAAGACAAAGCTTCAAGATAGCTTGGAGCCCGGAAGATTTGCGAAGTTCATCAAGATTGAAACCATAACTACCAGCCCCTGGTCTCTTCATCAGGGAAAACCTCACGATTTCCCAGTCATCATGGATGGGAAGGTGGACATCCTGTGGTGCACGGAGATGGATAGGGTCTTCGGAATCCCGACACACTATAAGGACGTCTCAAAAATGAACTGCTGCTACCGACAGCAGCTCTTTGGAAAGTCATGGAGTGTCCAGGTCATCAGGCATCTATTCGCCCTGTTGAAAGATTATTTTTAAAGTGTGTAGAAGCCACACAAAGCTGCATATTTTTCATAGAGACATCATGAAGATTTCACCACATATAACTACAGCACTGAACACTGAATATTTTTTTTATTTCGGCCGAAATACGTCCCAAAAGGTTTTACCACATATAACTGCAGCACTGAACGCTGAATAAATTTTGTTTTTAGACCGAAATACGCCAATAAAAACGTTGCCGCATATAACTTCAGCGCTGAACGCTGAATAAAAGTAGTTTTTCGACCGAAGTACATCACTAAAGATTTTACCGCATATAACTACAGCACTGAACGCTGAATAAAATTTGTTTTTGGGCCGAAATACATCCCAAAAGGTTTTACCAAATATAACTGCAGCACTGAACGTTGAATAAATTTTGTTTTTTTACCTAAACAATAAAGACTTTATCACATATAACGGTAACAGTGAAGGCTGAATAAATTACGTTTTTCAACCAAAATACTCCACTAAAGATTTTACCGCATATAACTACAGCGCTGAACGCTGAATAAATTTGGTTTTTCGACCGAAATACAACAATAAAGACTTTACCACATATAACTGCAGCGCTGAACGCTGAATACAATTAGTTTTTCCACCAAAATACATCAATAAATATTTTACCACATATAACTGCAGCACTAAACACTGAATAAAATTTATTTTTCGACCAAAATACGTCACTGAAGATTTCATCACATATAACGGTAACAGTGAAGGCCGAATAAATTATGCCACAAATATTATATTACTGCAGCGCTGAATGCTGAATATATTTAGTTTTTTGACCGAAATACGTCACTAAAGGTTTTGCCACATATAACTGCAAAAGTGAACACTGAATATATTTAGTTTTTGTATGGAAATAATAACTGCAAAAGATAAATGCCTATATATTTTTTATTTTGTACTGAAATAGGACACTGAACACTTTCACCACATATAACTGCAGAACTGAAATGTGTATATATTTTTCTTTTTGTACTGAAATAGTCCACTAAAGTCTTTCACCGCAAATAAATGCAACAGTGAAGTGCGTATATTTTTTTTCCTTTTTGTATTGAAGTAGGACACTGAATGCTTTCACCACATATAACTGCAGAAGTGAAATGCGTATATATTTTTCCTTTTTGTACTGAAATAGGCCACTAAATGCTTTTGCCACAAATAAATGCAACAGTGAAGTGCGCATATTTTTTTTCTTTTTGTACTGAAATAGTACATTGAAAGCTTTCACCACATATAACTTCACAAGTGAAATGCATATATATTTTTAGTTTTGTACTGAAATTGACCACTAAGCTCTTTCACCACAAATAAATGCAACAGTGAAATGCGTATATTTTTTTCCTTTTTGTACTGAAATATTACACTGAACGCTTTTACCACATATAACTGCAGAAGTGAAATGCGTGTATATTTTTCGTTTTGTACTGAAATAGGCCGCTAAATGCTTTTACCACAAATAAATGCAACAGTGAAGTGCGTATATTTTTTAAATTTTTTGTACTGAAATAGGATACTAAACTCTTTCACCACAAATAACTGCAGAAGTGAAATGCGTATATATTTTTCTTTTTCCACAGATATAAGCCACTAAAGGCTTTTCAACATAGCACTTGCACCCCAATAACAAGAACGAATTACTGAAATGCCAGAGCTGTATAATGGCTATTTGGATCCCCAAATAATGTTTATCCGCACTTGTAAATCGCTTTTTTTTCACAATGAGGTTTTTCTAGCACTGTCCCTAGCGACTTCAGACGTCTCTCCCTGCACTAAGATGCTGTGAAATGATTCCTCCCTATCGTTTCCCTTTAATTTGAATAATATTTCCCTGCACTTATAAATCGCTTTTTTTTTTTTCACAATGAGGTTTTCAGTATAATTCTCCCTAGCACCCATAGCTCCCTAACTATCCCTGCACTCAGAATGCTGGAAAATGTCTGAATCCAAGATGGCTGTGGGTATTTATAGGGCTGTGACATCACAGGGCTGTCTGTCTGATGATTGGCTAGATGCATGGCATTATGGGTCAGCCCGCCTTCCCAGAACCCCATGTCCTCACACGTGCAGCCACCATTGTAGCCACCACATTAGGAAAAATTGTGATTCGTTACGCATACATTGCAAATTGAATTTTTCCTGAAATTCGGATCGAATTCCACTTCGTTAGCTTCGATTCGCTTATCTCTAATTGTCAATCAATTCCAGCTTCTTAAAATAGTTTTACTGTACTTCATATGCTATGTTCATTAAGTGGTTGTATAGTTACTCAGAAGCATAGGGTGCTGAGCAGATAGCTGTATTTATTTGTATTTTTATCTTACAATCTACTACTTGCACCTTTTAGAATGGAGTATTACATTTCTGTTCCTCCAACAAAGTTTTCTCAGACGCTTATTTTACTGCAGTCTGGTATACAGCCATCACACAGAAGCATTTCACAGCTCATTGAACCCATCGCCCTGAGGTTGTTAAGACCTACCGTTATGTCTGATACAATTCTGTCAATTCAGATGCTATCTGGGTGTCTTTGGGTCACACATTGTCACCTTTGCTCATTGATACAAACTCACTAGTTTGGAAACATATGTTGTATAATGACAAAATTATACATATTACACATATTTTTTTCAGTCTGCTGAACATTCAATTAGGGGTAATATCCCACCACAAATCTCACTTAGCTGGTATCCCGCAATGCAGAGACCTTTCCATGAGCATGGTGTTATGGCACACCAAATCATTAGTGTGACTACTTCCTATTATAGATATTATGGGATGCATTACAAATTTTTTTTTTGTTTATACAAATTACCAGGCAGATCATGATGCCTCTTCATGCAGAAGATGAGGGCTTCAGGAAGCAGAAAGCCAGAAAGACCACCAAGATCTCAGCCTGCTAGTCACAAGGAGAGTAATAAGACTGTTCTATTCAAGATTACGCATAAAGGGTCAATAACTTTTCAGGAAACTTTTGATATGTTATAGAGATATATTGAAAGTTTACATCAGCCGCTATTCTTAGTGCTGAGACCCCTGATGATCCCTAGATTGCTCTCTGCTCGAGACAGGCTCCACAGAAGTCCATCCTCATTCCTCAACAGTGAAGAGAAGGCTCAATGTGTGCGTTTTCTTTCCTCGTTTTAGGAATCGATAGGGTTCTCAGTACTCAGACCCCAACAGATCAAAACTTGACTCTATGACATATCAAAATTTTTTTTTTTTTTTTTTAAAGTTAGTGACCCTGTAAAAGGGAGCTGTCCTGCAAAAAGGTAAACAAAGGTAACAAAAGTAATTTGTCTTGTATTTTCTTCTAGGTAACAGTCTTAATATTGACACGTGGATACAAGGTGGATACAACACCACAACTTCCACAACAGGATGTTTAGAGGTATCAGGTCCTTACTGACATTGTTGTGCATCCTGTCACACACGATATATTAACCTGTTTAAGATGAGCAGGCTCTTCTCACGCTGTTCTCAGTAAAATATTACTCATCTCATCCCTCTGAGGGACCACTGACAAATAGCCTCTTGTTGTCTACATCCCCTCTCCTGAGGTTAATGATTAAGGAGTTCAGAAGGTTAATTCTTAGTGATACTGTTGTCTGTGGTCAGAGCAGATGTTAGTGCTGCTTTAATGCTGCTATCAAACTCCAATGGCTCATTCTTTACACTATACAACCCTGAGTATTGTTATGTGGTACATTCCTATTCTCCTGGATAGAGATGGTGTATCCTAGTACAGTTAGGTGACATTATCTATAGGGCAAACCAATATAAGACACTGCAGGCTAATATTACATTCCTTTCAAAGTGGACTGATATTTTTTTAAGAACTTTCCTTGTGAAATAATGATGTCAGAAATTTAAATCGGTGTGGGTATCAGTGCTGAAATCCCCACTGACTACTAAAATGAAGTGCTGAGTGGGGGCATATGCTTAGCTGACCACTTCTGCCTTTTCATTTTAGAGATTGGTGGGAGTCTCGGCACCTGGACCCCCACCAATTAAATAAAAAAAAAGGATAGATACCTTTAATTGAATTTTAAGTCCTAATTTAAATTTACCTTTGTTGTTTGAGATATTCCCATGTTTATAGATTTTTTGGGTCCATAAAAGGCTACAGCACAGTTGTGCTCTTTAATAATATGATGCCAGAAGGACCAACCGGGTTTAGAAAGTTGCCACCATCACATGATGTTCGAGAACAAGCACTGGATATAAGGATTCCTGGAGTTAAGGTTAATAAATGGTCGATAAACTTTGGGGGAAAAAATAAGTATTTTTCTTTGGCCAAAATAATATTCAATTGTCTTTTCAGTTATTATACTCAAGTCCTGAAATGTAGAAAGACTTACAGTATAAATGTATAGGTAGTGCAGATTTAGCAATGCTCACCTCTCGATGGGAACCGTGAGTAACTTCACTGGTGTACTTATGGGAAGATTCCTCTAAATCTGGAGATTCCTCAGCTAAGTGCTGATTGTGAGAAGAAAAAAAAAATCTGTGAGTGCATGTTTTCAATGGGAAAATGGAATAAGCCACTGCCAGACCATTTTCGTGATCAGGCATGTTGAAATACAACATCCTACACAAAAATGCTCCCTAAAGGAACAAAGGTAAAACCCATACAATGTTCAATAAAATACAAAATGTATTAATAGATCAATCAATAACACATGATTAGAAAAATTATAGGACAGAAACATCAGATAATTGAGACTTTATGCACAAATTGCTGAACCAAATACCTGGTTCCCATTACACACATAGCCCCCAAAAGATGTTAACACATGTCTTAAAATGTGGAGTAGGACCTGTTCTATAGTATAGTAATAAATAACAAGGGCCTATATTGGATCACAGAATAAATACCTAATAGAGGAGGATGTCCAATATGTCATAATCCCTCTAGAAGTAAACATAGAAATGGATCCAGGCCTAATAAATACATATAATCAAAGAAGGTGAGGGAAAATGGACCAAGGAAAACCAGAGAACACTTTGACGTGCATTTTGCAAGATAAGCTTCCAGATGAACCTTAATTTGCGAAACGCGTGTCAAGGTGTTCTCTGGTTTTCCCGGATCCACGCTCCTTTAATAGACAGTGGTCAGCTGGTTCTTTTATAAAGGAACGTCTCCACTTCTCTTAGGTTTGACAAGCAGTTGTTAAACTTAACTTTTCGGAAATACATATAAATATATAATAAAAAGCAAAATGGGGAAGGGTGAAACAGTGCCACTTACAATAGACAACAATGTCTTTTTACTTAAAGCAGTTATCCAGGATTAAATATGGCTGTCTTCTTCTAGAAACATTGCAGCTCAGTTCTACTGAAGTGAATGGGATTAAACTGCAATTCCACACCAAACTGAGACTGGCACTGCTCTTGGGGAAAAAAAAAAACATGATTTTCTAATCTTGTACAACCCCTTTAATCTTACCATGTATGTGAATGTGCCGGAGATGCACGTAAATTGATAGATAAACTGAGAAGTCCAGATGCCAAGAGGACGCATTCACTATCCTTATTATACACTAGAACAAGGAACTATGTCCCTTAGAAGGCTACACGGAGCTCCAGCCCTAAGAAGGGTGGCCCTATCTGAAGCTTACCCTCAATCTAAACCTACCCTACTCGTATACCTCATGTGTCCAATGCATTTTACCTGGTAACTTAAGTCAATGGAGATATCTTTACACCATGTAACCAAACTACATGCCAGGCTGATATGTCATGAAAGAAAAGTTCAGTAGAAAGAAATTATTTATTGGGTATATGCTGCCCTCTTTTGCTGATTGGTCTATTGTCTTAGGTTTCTATGGACATATCAATAATAGTATTACTCTACTGATCTGTTAGTTAATCTCAATTAATATCATCCTTGATTGGTCTTAGTAACATACATATGTAGATGTTAAAAGCCACAACCAACCTTCTGTTATGCTGATTATTACAGTTCCTTCTGTTGATGAAGAAGAAAAGAATTCTCTATATCATGTATGGATATTAACATTGTTCCCTAGTAAATTAGTTAATTTTATTATTAGTATGTAAATGATGTCACTATAAAGGAGCAATAGTTATAATATAATTGGCATAAAATAAGAAACTTGCAACATGGTCTTTAAACCTCGTGTATAATAGAATTGATTCTACAGTGAATAGAAAGGTCATTTTATGTATAGAATTTATGCCTTAATGGCTCATTCGATGTGAACATCCACACACTGATGGTGTCTTTGTGCCTGTTGCCTGGCACAGTATTTCTTCCCAAAGAACAATGAAATTCCACAATGAAAATGTTCAATTAACTGTTAAACGCTCTCATCAATTAGAAGATCATTTTCAAATCTGATGGATGAGTTGAAATCATGCAATTCAGTGTGACCAGTGAGCGGAAGAGCAGTCTGACTCCCCGAGAGACAGACAGCAGATAAATGCTAGAGTAAGCCCACACATCCTCACATAACAGGGTTAAAATATGAATGAGTCAGTGTTAGAAGATAGAAGGACCTCCAGTGTGAAACCTATGCAGAACTGCAGAACTTAGAGGGCATTTCCATGTACAGTAAATACATATATTTCTCAACACCAAGGAGGACAAGCCATAAAGTTATGCAAACTGAGGAAGTAGCAGGTGTCACTAAATCTGCAGATTATAACATTTTCAAGGACCTTGCTCCAATCTGTGGAACGTGGGAGGGACATAAAACACAGATTGAAAGAAAATATTTTTAGCCACATGAAACCTTCAAAACCAGATCAAGTCATGCGGGATGACTGTGCAATGCCTCCTGTTCATCTGCATGCCAGTCATGAGGGATGAAATCCTTAAACTGAGAGACCTTGGCTTTTCACTCCGGCAGATCGCTATGCACCTTGGACGAGATGTCATCACTGTTAATTGTGAATGCCAGTGGTTGGAAGAACAATGACGAACTGGAATGATAGCAAGAGGTGCGCAGAGACGAACCTCTGCACGGATGGATCCCCTGACAAAGCATTTGCATGACATTAGGCTAAGAGCCAGACGTCCAGCTACAGGTGTTCAACTGACCTCATGCCACCACTCTCAAAGGCTATCATGGTACACAGCAAGACAAAAATGGAGGCTAAAATAGAGGTCTTTCCTCATTAGCTATGAGTCTCGTTTTTTCAATGTTCGCCAGAGATTGGGCCAGAGGCCATGTGGGCAAAGCCATGAAGAGGCCTTCACAAAGAGAACGTCACACTGGTCCTACTCCCAGGATTATGGTATGGGGTGGCACAATGTATGATGGCCAAAACATGCTATCATGGCCTGCAGACTCTAGACTTGTCTCCCATCAAGCACATCTGGGACATCATTGGTTGGCACTTGCAAAGTGAGCTGCCAGCAGGGGATCTGGATGATTTGTGTACCCAAGTGCATTCAGAGTGGCAAAACATTTCTCTGTTTCGTGTCATATTTGTATATGTGGTTTGTATGCACTTCATAGTATGTTTCACTATAGACTTTATTTTAGCAGGTGGCCACAGCATTTTCAGGCACAAAACACACATAAATCGCATTGTTCTGCAAAGCGCCATGTGTGTAAGCAACATTTTTCATACTCTTTTTATTAGAATGGACTTGTAATGCGTTTAGTATGTCAATGCCCAGCAGGCAGAGATAATAGGACAGCAATGAAAACGTGTCCGAAATCTGTCTCAAATCAAGGCAAAAACCTGCACATGCCATGTCTGGCAAGAGGGCATGGCTTAGCATGACATGGAACGTGGCTTAGTGGGAAAGAAAAATTTCCTTAGGCCAGCTTTGGACTTCGAGTCTGAAACTTGGATTTCTGCCATGGATTGGCAAACAGACCTGCACATGGATATACACCATAGAGGTTCTGCTGATTATAAAACATATGGTGTTCTGAGCAGATTTCTTTCAGAACATGTGACCACGGCATAACATATAACTTTCACTTGAATAGACAGTGAAATAGTTGCCAGTAGAATCTGCATTATTCATGTGACCTGATATAGCAAACAACCACAATCATTAAATGGAATGCATCACCTATATTTATTTTTCCTAATTAAAACCAGATAGTGATGCATATTCCTTTTTTTCTAATTTGATTTTACCTTCTGATTGTAATTTTTTTCACGTCCTGTACATGGTTATGGGGGCAACCATGTTGCCTGAGCTGCTAACAGCAATGAGAGATATGCTTTACAGCAGCCACCATGGGCCACTGACACAATAGACTGGATGGGGAGCTTACTGATTTCTTTGGACAGTTTTTTTGACATGCTCTGTGACTTGTGCAAGGAGGGGAGTAGATACTCTGCAACCATCCCTTATCATGAGTGGTGGATCCTGTTTTCTAAATATATAGGCCTTATTTGACATTGTATTCCTGTTGGTCATTATAACGAGATGACTACATAAAAGTAATCTTTTCTAAATATGGCCATTGACATAAAAAAAATCACCAAAAATTATTCAAAATATGTTTAAAGAGGACCTTTCACTAGAATAAAACTTCTAAACTAACTATACAGACATGTAGAGCGGCGCCCAGGGACCCCCCTGCACTTACTGTTATACCTGGGCACAGCTCCGTTCTCCCAGTATAGCCTCCGGTATCTTCATAGTTAGGCTCCACCCAGGGGAACCTGCCAGCGTCTCATTCTCCCATGCTGTAGCGCTGGCCAATCACAGCGCTCAGCTCATAGCCTGAGAGAAAAAAAAGCCTCTCAGGCTATGAGCTGAGCGCTGCGATTGGCCAGCGCTACTGCATGGGAGAATGAGACGTCGGCAAGTTCCCCTGGGTGGAGCCTAACTATGAAGATACCGGAGGACATACCGGGAGAACGGTTATTCTAGTGAAAGGTCCTCTTTAACATTAAAAAAATCTTATTTAAACAATGTCATTTTCTGATGACTAATTTCCTATAACTACTATCTTTGTGTGTATGACCACCTTTAATTTTAGTATAAAAGTAATACCTTCTTTCATTAGAAATGCACATCTGACACCTGCGCTGATGTATGACATGCTGCTGCTACTATGATAATGTGTTCCTTTGCATGCTGTTACTCTGAATCACATAGTTGTTTCAGTTGCTGATTAACCAGAAAGTGCAAGTCTTGCAGTCAGTTGTGGAACATTCTGTGGACACTACAACCATCTGCAAATTCTTTTTCTGGAATCAGCAAGAGGAGTAAAACGTATGACTCAGTTTCTCGCTTCAGCAGACACATTATGGTTCAGTGTCGTGGATTTTCAGAGTACTAGGAAAGCAACCTGCCCCACCCGGATGAGCAGATCCACCTCTTTACATAAAGTATCTTTCACCAAACTATAGAAGCAGTAAAAAGTACATGAAATAACACTACAGCACTGTGCCATAAAAATAGGGCTTAACTGTAACAACACGAATACCACTGTTATGTCTATTCAGTACATGGCATTAGGCTGAGAAGTGATGACGAGTTCACAGATGGACGTAGTTGTCTGTACACCTGTTTATAAAACTATTTGACTTATTTTTGGTTGTAATAACAGTCAGTTTTGATGGTCACAAGCATATGACTTGACACAAGGGACTATATTGACTAGATAATGTTGATAATGGAAGGAATTTATTATGAGGTTAATATTTGAAGTCAGTTTTGCAGGAGTCTGCTTGGGTACTTTGCACCAAATTGTTCAAATGTGGCATGTTGTTTGTTAAATTTGGCACATCTTTAGACCTAACACTTTTGTCTAAAAATGCTACAACAGCTTCTTTACGCCACCCCCTACTGGAGTGAGTAGGAAACTTTTTTTGTGACTTTAAAAAAGTCTCAGTGATAATTCTAGAGTGAAACAAATTAACGTAGCTATCCACACCCACTATACCACCCTCTTTACAAAACTAGGGTCATAAATATTTGTGCAAATAATCCCAAAAAGGTTCAGAAGCCATTCTGGAGTGCAGGGCATGATACATTTCCCCAAGAGTCCATATTTCATGTATCAATACATTAAATCTAAAGAGAAAAAAAAAATCTCCAATAAATATACAGTACAGACCAAAAGTTTGGACACACCTTCTCATTCAAAGAGTTTTCTTTATTTTCATGACTATGAAAATTGTAGATTCACATTGAAGGCATCAAAACTATGAATTAACACACATGGAATTATATACATAACAAACAACTGTGAAACAACGGAAAATATGTCATATTCTAGGTTCTTCAAAGTAGCCACCTTTTGCTTTGATTACTGCTTTTCACACTCTTGGCATTGTCTTGATGAGCTTCAAGAGGTAGTCACCTGAAATGGTTTTCACTTCACAAGTATGCCCTGTCAGGTTTAATAAGTGGGATTTCTTGCCTTATAAATGGGGTTGGGACCATCAGTTGTGTTGAGGAGAAGTCAGGTGGATACACAGCTGATAGTCCTACTGAATAGACTGTTAGAATTTGTATTATGGCAAGAAAAAAGCAGCTAAGTAATGAAAAACGAGTGCCCATCATTACTTTAAGAAATGAAGGTCAGTCAGTCAGCCCAAAAATTGGGAAAACTTTGAAAGTAAGGGCTATTTGACCATGAAAGAGAGTGATGGGGTGCTGCGCCAGATGACCTGGCCTCCACAGTCACCGGACCTGAACCCAATCGAGATGGTTTGGGGTGAGCTGGACCGCAGAGTGAAGGCAAAATCACCAACAAGTGCTAAGCATCTCTGGGAACTCCTTTAAGACTGTTGGAAGACCATTTCAGGTGACTACCTCTTGAAGCTCATCAAGAGAATGCCAAGAGTGTGCAAAGCAGTAATCAAAGCAAAAGGTGGCTACTTTGAAGAACCTAGAATATGACATATTTTCAGTTGTTATGTATATAATTCCACATGTGTTAATTCATAGTTTTGATGCTTTCATAGTCATGAAAATAAAGAAAACTCTTTGAATGAGAAGGTGTGTCCAAACTTTTGGTCTGTACTGTATATAATTGAATTCTCCTCTGTCAAACCTATTTAAGCTTTTGTTTTGGTGTTCTGCTTTTGGAAAAACTCCAGATCCAATATGGCAGATATTCGGTTATCACTAAGCTCCCAGAAGCTCCTGATTGGCAAATCAACCTAGCCATTTCAACATCAATCAACCTTCACCTTTAGCATGCTTTTTTCAGGTGGACAGGATAGGCTATCAAAGTGTTATTGGCGGGATCTGACCCCTCAGGATCCTTACCAGTCAGTGAAGTGAAGGCTCTGCAATGTTTATGTCCATCCAGGTATGTGGTTCAGGTACATACAGCTGTGCTTTGTATTTGTAGCTCAGTCCAATTCACCTGAACGATTGACAATGATTGCCAAAACTTCAGATTAATGCTGTACGGAGATCCGTTCCCATATGGCATTAAAATGTCATAAGGTGAAGTTAGTTATTCACGAAGTCCCGCGAGACTTCATTGAATAACTTTGATATCTTATTTTTAAAGTGGAAAACCACTTTAAAACTTGGATCCAAACTCGAGTTTGGTTTCGAGGTACTTGTTAGGTTGATCATGAAACGATAGTCTCAATTTGGTCAGTGATTTATTTTTTTATTGCCATTCATGGTTTTCTTGAATCTCTCAGTATTATTCCATCCCGCTTTATTGTCTAAATTTTAGAATCCATACAGTTATTACATCACAAAATGTGCTCTATTACAGGGAAGACCACAAACATATAACAGTGTTTCTTTTGTGTGGGTTGTACAGGATAGTGGAAAAATTATGAACTAACAAGTTACAGAAGATGCTAGATGTGGTTTCCGCAAGAGGTTATGAAAAGTTGTGCCCATCTTATGTTCAGGAACACCTCCTGCAATACTAGACATGCACTTAAATTTTCTCTTTTGGTTCAGGCCCTAAAGATTAGTTTTATAAACTTTATCCTTCAAACCTTTTCGACAGATAAAAGTTGCACACTGTTAGGTCTGGTGGCCATTAAGGCCATGTTCTTCTGTGAATTCCGCATGAACTTGGCACAGGGATGCATACAACTTATTTCAAGTTGCCCCTTCTTGCTGAAAGACACAATACTCACACTTGTGATAAATGTATGTGGTTATCCAGGTAAATATAATGATGATGTAATATAAATTTATAATGATCACTTTAGCAGGAGTCCGAGTCCCAGCACCCCCACATATCAACTGTTTCATCCAGAAGATAGGTCATCAGTAGTAATTTCCTAATAATCTCTTTAAATGTACTGTTTTACGTCACTTCCACAGCAATCCATATATACTGTGTTTTGCTGGAAGGGGAAGGTCTAGAAATTGACCAGCAAAAATGTCTGGAGTTTCCTTTAATGAGCCTGGGAGCACATAGGCCTTCACTAACACAATTCTTTGTTGAATCAAATATGGCTTGTTGGGCACACTCAAACACAACACTACTGCCATCTGCAAAGAGGACCACTAGACTAGCAGGGAAGGATATGTTTCTTAAAGTGTTCTGGTAAAATTGAAGCAGAGTGCTGATTGTTTGTTATGGGCAACAAAGACAGTTTTACTGTAGGACAGTTTTAATGAAAGACACCTGGTAAGAATTATCATGTACAAACCACATAAACGAAATAGCAGTCTGTTTTACGTGGCCCACCCTGCCGTTTTCACTGTCCCTGTAGCACAGTAGAGACAATCATTTTGAAGAAAAGCACAAAAAAGGTATTTAAAGGGGATGTCCATCTTTAGGACTATTGGTAGCAGCCTGTTGTACCTGTTGAAAAAAATCATAGTCACCTGTTCTATGCTTCTAGACATATGGGGTCACAAGCACTGCTGCAACCAATGAATGACCTCAGCAGTGATGTGTCCGCAAGCAGAACATTACCGAGGACATGACACAGCTGAAACAAGTCAATAGCTGCATTGGCATACATGATCCCATCTATTAGGAAGTTTCCATGATGGGACCAAAAGACCCCTCAAGGGAGCCAGAGAGCTAGAACAGAAAGTAGGTGAGTATGATTTTTTTAGGGTACTTTCACACTAGCATTAAAGTTTTACGGTATTGAGCTCCGTCATAGGGGCTCAATACCGGAAAAAAGCTTCTGTTTTGGCCCCATTCATTGTCAATGGGGACAAAACTGAACTGAACAGAATGGAATGCTCCAAAATGCATTCCGTTCTGTTTAGTTGCGTTCCCAGACCGAAGAGCAAACCGCAACATGCTGTATTTTGCTTTCCATCCTGGGAAAAACGGCAAAAACGATTCGTCATGACTCCCAATGCAAGTCAATGGGGGACGGATCCGTTTTCTCTGCCACAATCCGCCACAATAGAAAACGGATCCGTCCCCCATTGACTTTCAATGGAGGTTATGACTGATCTGTTTTGGCAATGTTAAAGATATATTAAAGATAATACAAGCGTATCCATTCATAACGGATGCAGATGGTTGTATTATCAGTAACGGAAGGTCCAACATGCTGCTACCACTAATTAAAAAGTTCCCAAAGTTGGACAACACCTACAACTGCCATACCTAAAGCAAGCAAAACAAGAGATTGATTGTTTTCAAGACCAACACAAATATTTGTGTGATGTCTTTTGGGATGGAATTTTTTTTTGCCTTTAAGGGGTTAAGGGAGTATTGGCAAATGGCACCTACCATCAAGTGCCAAGCCACATTTTTAAAATAATTGGACCTTATGTAAGTACTGTGCATGTTGGACCTGAGTCATTTTCCTTTCTACCATGGTCAGATCTGAATGCTGCTTTTCTTAGCATGTTAGCAACCCTCAAAGTGCATCTGATTCCAGTTTGGGGTGGACTGGAAACAGAATTTCAGTCTTTGGACCAAAGTACATCTAGCAGAGTGTAGCTGCAAGTGGTGCATTAAAGGGGCCATTCTTTTTTTATGCTGCAGTGACTTTATTTGTGCATGTGTGCCCATCTTCTATATTTCAACACATAATGTTCTGGACATATTGTGATCCAATAACAGAAATAAAATTGGGTATTTATGATTTTTGGGACAATGACAATCATTTTCTGTATCATACTACAATAATTTCTTGATTAAACATATTTACCACTTGTTAAGTCCTAAAACACTATGGAAAGAAGGCACAGTTGACAGAGGAAGCCATACATCCTGTTGTATTCAAGTACCCATATATACATATTATGTGCTACTTATATACGTTCCATCATGGATTTCTTTACAACAGTTTCTGCCAAAGTTAAATCAATCCTTCTTAGGAAAAACTTCTGCTTTCAGGCTGACTTTCTCTCAATTTAAATTCAGTTGGTGAATAGCCAGTTCTTCTTGGTTCTAAATGTTGATAAAAAAAAAAGGGTTTTCTTCATTCCTTCAATTTGATGTGACAGGACCCTGACATGAATAATGGAACTATTCCTTTCACAGGCAAATCAACTCAATTTACCATGCTTTTATTCTTCCGATGGCAGCCCTACAATCCTGTAAATTCCATGAGGTCCATTAAGTGAGAGATAGCTTTAGAAATTATAGAAAATGTATAAAGTAAACAGATTATTTTTGTCAAAATACTTTAATTTAAATATGGCCGTTTAGCATACATTCACTTTTTCCTAATCAGATGTTAATTTTTCAAGTAATTTACTCTGTGCCACTCATTCCTATATAATGTGGCTATACTTTCCCAGCTATTCAGTAAAATGTTATATTTGTAATTGATTCTGATTGTATAATTTTATATAATTGACATTGGACTATTGGAGATGTAAAGAAATCCATAATAACTAGTTGAAACGTTGCATCAGCAAACATATCAGTTTCTATAAAGATTTTGGACTCCACCAGTCCACAGTCAGACAGATTGTATACAAATGGAGGAAATTCAAAACCATTATTACCATCGACAAAAATGGTTGACCAACAAAGATCAAACCAAGCGCAAAGCTTATAATAGTCCGTGAGGTCACAAAAGAACCCAGAGTGACCTCTAAGCAACTAAAGGCCTTTCTTACATTAGCTAATGTTAATATTCATGAATCCACCATCAGGAGACACTGAACAACCATGGTGTGCATGACAGGATTGCAAGGATAAAGATGCTGCTCTCAGAAATAAAACAATGCTGCCCACCTGCAATTTTGCTAAAGATCACCTGAACAAGCCAGAAGGATATTGAAACAATGTATCATAGACATATGAGACCAAAATATAACTTTTTAGTTTAAATGAAAAGTGTTATGTTTGAAGAAAGAAAAACTGCTTTCCAGTATGAAAAACTCATCCTATCTGTGAAACACAGTATCATGGTTTGGGTCTGTTTTTCTGCACCTGGGTGTCACGGCCATGGCTATGACCGTGACTCTCTAACCGCATGCGGTTGCCTGCGGTTGCCTGCGGTTTTGTGTGGGTTTAAACCACAGGTGAGGGCCGCTGGCGTGTGGCCTAACTTGTGGTTGCCGCGGGCAACTGTTTGTCTCATGTGTATGGGTCAGCAGCAGCCTGAGCGTTGCTAGGCAGCTTGCTGCAGTTGCATGCGGTTGCACCTAACAACCTTTCTGTTAGGTGCGTGTGTATTTATGCACTGTTGTTTGTGTGCACTTGGGTAGTATGTGTGGTGTGCACTGACACCTTTCCCCTCACTGTGGTTGTCCGTGGCAACGTTTGGCGGTATTGTGTACATGTGGTGGCACTGTCCCGGCCTTCGGGCTGACTCCCAGGACATCCATGTCATTGCCAGCGGCAGCAGCCACAGTGTGTGATGTTTGTTGGACACTTCCCCTGTATGTTTGTGAGTTTCCCTTCTGTGGTGTTGGAAGGGTTAACTCCCTTCCCAGTGTGTGTGATGTCACTGGGTGTGTCCTTCCGTTGGGTGTGGCTTCTTGGCCTATATAGCCTGGGCCTTTTGCATGGCTCAGTAGGTTGCTTCAGCCTTGCTAGCTGGAGCAGCCTCCTGTGCTGCTATCTGCCAGTGAGAGCCACCACTGTGGTCATAGGTCTATGTTCAGGTCTAAGTTTATGTTTAAGTTTGCCTGTGTGTTTATGTTGTATGTTATATTCTGTTGGGACTTTCCTTTGTATTTGGTGCAGCATACGGTTCTGGATTCCTGTCTTCTTAGGGATCCAGTCAGCAAGGCTGTGGCAGGTTGGTGGAACTTCTTGTTCGCCTGCCATTCCCGTATAGCTGTTTATGAGTTCCCCTTTTCCCAACAGCTTGGCCGTTGAGACTCCTGCTCCTTCGTGCCTAGGAGGAGTAGGTCGTCTTACCCAGCTCCTAGCGCAGGGATCTGCGGAGGGTAAGACAGGGCTCCGAGGTTCCTGCGCATGGGTCCTCCTACCTTTAAGGTCGGCCCATGCAGGTTAGGAGTTAGGGTCAGGGTAGGGACGCTGTAGGAGGTGACCTGCTCCCTATCCTGTTTGCATGGCCGAGTAGCTTTTACAACACCTGGCATCTCACGGCTAAGGATTTTCCCCCATCCTCAGCCGTGACAGTGGGCCAGGACAGCTCGCTATCATTGATGTAACAATAAATTCAGAATTATACCAGCAAATTCTAAAGGAAAATGTAAGGACATCTGTCAATGAGCTGAACCTCAGAACGTGGTTCATGCAGCAAGACAGCAACCCTAAGCACACAAGTCGTTCTACCAAAGAATGGTTAGCACAGAATGAAGTTAAAGGTTTGGAATGGTCAAGTCAAAGTCCTGTCTTTATCCAATAGAAATGTTATGGAAGTACAAGAAGCAAGCAGTAGAGATGAGTGAATCAAAGCTGACGAAGTGGAATTCAATACAAATTTCAGGAAAAATTTGATTCGCAACGAATGCGAATTTCCTCGCGCTACATGGTAACGAATTGCAATTTTCCTAAAATGGCGGCTACACATGTGAGGACATGGGGCAAGGAACTCTGGAAAGATGGGATCACCCAGATTGACATGCCTGCATGTAGCCAATCAGCACCCAGCCCGCCCTGTGATGTCACAGCCCTATAAATACGGCAGCCATTTTAGATTCTGCCATTTTCCAGCGTTCAGAGTGCAGGGACAGACATTTGAAGGCGCTAGGGATAGCAAGTGGAAAAGCGATTGTGGGAAAAAAAAGACATAAAAAACTATTTATAAGTGCAGGGAAAGGATAGGAATCATTTCACAGCATCTTAGTGCAGGGAGAGACGTCAGAAGGCGCTAGGGACATTGATTGGAAAGTGATTTACAAGTGCAGGGAACGATTATTTGGGGATCCAAATAGTCATTAGACAGCTCTGTCATTCCAGCTTTTTGTTATTGGGCTGCAAGTCTTATGCTGGAAAGCCTTTAGTGGCTTATATCTTAGTATCTTATTCAGTAGAGTCAAATGTGGCCCCAAGACAGCGGGCATGTTGCACAGGAGTGCTGCAGACCGAAATTGAAATATCAAGTTTAGATGAGTTAGTATATGGGGGAAAGACAAGAAGTTCAGTTTTTAAGAGGTTCAGCTTTAGATACAGAAAGGACATTATGTTAGAGACAGCTGCCAGACAATTACTGGTGTTTTGGAGTAAATCAGGGGTGATGTCAGGAATGAAGTGTATAGTTGGGTGTCGTCTGCATAGAGATGGTATCGAAAGCCAAATCTACTGATAGTCTGTCCGATGGGGGCTGTATAGAGGGAGAAGAGTAGAGGACCTAGTACTGAGCCCTGAGGAACACCAAAATCGAGAGGAAGAGGAGAAGAAGAAGAGCCAGCGAATGATGCACTAAAAGAGTGGCTAAAAAGATAGGAAGAGAACCAAGAGAGATCATTATCCTTAAGGCCAATTGAGTGGAGCATGGTGAGGAAGAGTTTATGGTCTAAGGTATCAAACGCTGCAGAGAGATCCAGCAGAATCAGTAGAGAATAGTCACCATTTCTTTTTGCTGTTAGATCATTAGACACTTTAGTAAGTGCAGTTTCTGTAAAGTGAAGAGGGCGAAAGGCAGATTGTAAGGGGTCAAGAAGAGAGTTTGCAGAGAGCTTATTAAGCGAGAGTAGACAAGACGTTCAAGGAGTTTAGAGTTTGTTTCCTAGATCTCATTCTTAACAGCATACTCAATACTGCAAAATCATTTCCTGCCGAAATTGTGATCTATTTTTAGTATTATATATAAAGATGAGTGAATTTCTAAAACATTTGATTCAGCCGCTTCGCCGAACTTTCCTAAAAAATTTGGTTCAATACAAATTTATTTGTGGTGAATCACGTTAAAAAACTGCTATTTCCTGGCTGCAGAGAGCCTTTATAGTGGTGTAGAACACTGTGCCTTTCAGTAACACGCATAGGGAGTCTGCTGTGGTAGTGAAACAATACTGTGAGTCAGTATGACATGTAGATGACAGGTGTCGCTCTTAGAATCACTGCACACTTCACTTATTTGGTTATTTATGGGGTCAAAACTGACCAAATAACTCAAGTATGAACTCAGCCTTACAGGTCAATGTTAGCGTCAAGAAGAAGTGCACTCCTTTTTCACCGTCATCAGCTGATTCCACATAGATGTCTATAGAACCTGTTCTTCTAAACGCTTATACAAGTAGAGCCCCCCCCCCCCCCCGGACATAGTGGAGTGGGTGTCAGCAGTAAGTTTGTGTTGACGTTACTGATTATTTTGCCCTTCCTCTGATCAGTCAGAACAATAACCCCCCAAAAAAAGGATCCTGTCTGTGGAGCATTCGCCTTCACTCAGTCAGCATTTGGTCAGTAATCCATCAGTATTGCTAAAAAAAAAAAAAAAAAAAAGGAGTGGATCCAAAACAGAGATGACACCTAAATGGAATATTTGCATGTGTTCTGTGTTTTGTACCCACTCCTGCTTTTGGCTACAAAATCATTAGACAATTCTGATGCATAGGGACCATGTCATGCAGGCCTTACAGCTGTTACATAAACAGGATCTATTGTGCGTCTCATTTTATCTTCCTTCTAAAAGATCAGAAGAAGGGTCATATAAATGATGATGTCAGCCAGGCCAAAAGGCAAAATAGTGGTCCAGTCATGAATTGGGGAGCGTGAGAAGTCCACAGAGTGGCCCTATGACATAGTGGTGAGGTGGAAGCAGCACGAGGAGACCACAAAGTGGTCCAATGACAGAGTATGGAGGCGGCAGCAGCATCAGGAGGAGGCCACAGAGTGGCACAATGACAGTGTGGAGGTGGCAGCGGCAGCATCAGGAGGCCACAGAGTGGCACAATGACAGAGTGTGGAGGTGGCAGCAGCAGCATCATCAGAAGGAAGCCACAGAGTGGCACAATGACAGTGTGGATGTCACGGTCCCGTCTGTGACAGGGACTAGAAGATCGAGGAGACTGGCTGCACATGATTGACAGCCCCTTTCATTTCACTTTTCTGTGTTGTTGCTGTGGATGACCACACCTCTTGTCTCAGGTGTAGCTTAAGTGATCATTCTTTCTCCTTTATTTAGTCTGGTCACTCCCATCATGCTATGCGGTTGATAGCTCCTTGTTAGTGAAAGTCCTGGTGTTGGTTCTCTCTGAGTTATTGCTCGTTCGCATACTTCTGGAAGTTAAGTGTATCTTCTTTGTTGTAGTTTTTTCCCCCTACCTGCTGATATTAGGCCTGAGGGGGTCTCCTATTCCTTCATCTGGGAAGGAATAGGCCATCCATGTCCTGACACTGTCTGCAGGGCCCTGTTAGGGCAAGATTGGGCTTAGGTTCCTGCGTATGAACATTCCTAACCATATAGGTCTGTTCATACGGATAGTAGTCAGGGCTCGGCGTAGGAACTCACTGGGTGTGACCATTTCCCTAGGTCCCAGGCCTAATACCTTTTCCCTTCCCTTCTGTGTTCAGTGTGGGGTGTATGTACCACATTGAGCCATGACAGTGGAGGTGGCAGCAGTATCAGGAGGCCACAGAGTGGCACAATGACAGAGTGGGAGGTGTAAGCAGCAGCAGCATGAGAAGACCACAGAGTGGAACAATGACAGCGTGCAGGTGGCAGCAGCAGGAGGAGGCCACATGGCGGCACAATTACAGAGTGTGGAGGTGGCAGCAGCATCAGGAGGATGCCACAGGGTGGCACAATAGCAATGTGGAGGTGGCGGCAGCATCATCAGGAGGCCACAGAGTGGAACAATGACAGAGTGCAAAGGTTGCAGCAGTAGCATCAGGAGGAGGCCACAAGGTGGCACAATTAGAGTGTAGAGGTGGCGGCAGCATCAAGAAGGCCACAGAGTGACACAATGACAGAGTGTGGAGGTGGTGGCAGCAGCATCAGGAGGAGGCCACAGGGTGGCACAATGAGAGAGTGTGGAGATAGCGTTAGCAGCATCAGGAGGAGGCCACAGGGTGGCACAATAACAGAGTGTGGAGGTGGCAGCAGCAGCATCAGAAGGTCACAGAGTGGCACAATCACAGAGTGTGGAGGTAACAGTAGCAGTAGCATCAGGGGGAGGCCCACAGGATGGCACAATGACAGAGTGTGGAGGTGGCAGCAGCAGCATCAGGAGGCCACAGACTGGCACAATGACAAAGTGTGGAGGTGGTGGCAGCAGCATCAGGAGGAGGCCACAGGGTGGCACAATAACAGTGTGGAGGTGCCAACAGCAGCAGCATGAGGATATCATAGAGTGGCAAAATGACAGTGTGGCGGCAGCAGCAGCATCAGGAGGAGGCCACAGGGTAGCACAATGACAGTGTGGAGGTGGCAGCAGCAGCATCCGGAGGCCACCGAGCGGCACAATGACAGAGTGTGGAGGTGGCAGCAGCAGCATCAGGAGGAGGCCATATGGTGGTACAATGACAGTGTGGAGGTGGCAGCAGCAGCATCAGGAGGAGGCCATATGGTGGTACAATGACAGTGTGGAGGTGGCAGCAGCAGCATCAGGAGGCCACAGAGTGGCAGAATAACAGAGAGTGGAGGTGGCGGCAGCAGCAGCATTAGGAGGAGGCAACGGGGGGGCACAATGACAGTATGGAGGTGGCAGCAGAAGCATCAGGAGGCCACAGAGTGACACAATGACAAAGTGTGGAGGTGGCAGCACAGCAGTAGTATCAGAAGGAGGCCAAAGGGTGGCACAATGACAGAGTGTGGAGGTGGCAGAAGCATCATCAGGAGGCCACAGAGTGGCACAATGACAGAGTGTGGAGATGGCAATAGCAGCATCAGGAGGAGGCCACAGGGTGGCACAATGTCAGTGTGGAGGTGGCAGCATCAGGAGGCCACAGAGTGGCACAATGACAAAGTAAGGAGGTGGCGTTAGCAGCATTAGGAGGAGGCCATAGGGTGGCACAATGTCAGTGTGGAGGTGGCAGCAGCATCAGGAGGCCACAGAGTGAGACAATAACAGAGTGTGGAGGTGGTGGAATCAACATAAAGAGGAGGCAACAGGGTGGCACAATGACAGTATGGAGGTGGCAGCAGAAGCATCAGGAGGCCACAGAGTGACACAATGACAAAGTGTGGAGGTGGCAGCACAGCAGTAGTATCAGAAGGAGGCCAAAGGGTGGCACAATGACAGAGTGTGGAGGTGGCAGAAGCATCATCAGGAGGCCACAGAGTGGCACAATGACAGAGTGTGGAGATGGCAATAGCAGCATCAGGAGGAGGCCACAGGGTGGCACAATGTCAGTGTGGAGGTGGCAGCATCAGGAGGCCACAGAGTGGCACAATGACAAAGTAAGGAGGTGGCGGTAGCAGCATTAGGAGGAGGCCATAGGGTGGCACAATGTCAGTGTGGAGGTGGCAGAAACATCACCAGGAGGCCACAGAGGGCACAATGACAAAGTGTGGAGGTGGCGACAGCAGCAGCATCAGTAGGAGGCCACAGGGTAGCACAATGACAGTGTGGAGGTGGCAGCAGCAGCATCAGGAGGCCCAGAGTGGCAAAATGACAAAGTGTGGAGGTGGCAGCCGCAGCAGTATCAGGAGGAGACCACAGGGTGGCACAATAACAGAGTGTGGAGGTGGTGGCAGCAGCATCAGGAAGAGGCCATAAGTTGGCACAATGACAATGTGCAGGTGGCAGCAGCATGAGGAGACCATAGAGTGGCACAATGACAGAGTGTGGAGGTGGAGGAAGCAGCAGCATCAGGAGGATGCCACAGGGTGGCACAATGACAGAGTGTGGAGGCGGCAGTAGCAGCATCAGGAGGAGGCCACAGGGTGGCACAAGGAGTGTGGAGGGGGAAGCAGCAGCATCAGGAGGCTACAGAGTGGCACAATCACAGAGTGTGGAGATGGAAGTAGCAGTATCAGGAGGAGGCCACAGGGTGGCACAGTGGCAGAGTGTGGAGGGTGCAGCAGCAGCATCAGGAGGCCACAGAGTGGCAAGGTGACAGAGTGGGGAGGTGGGTGGCAATAACAAAACACCGGGTCCAGATGGATTACACCCAAAGGTGCTTAAAGAGCTCGGTTCAGTCATTGCTGTGCCCCTGTTTATAATTTTTAAGGATTCTCTAGGGACTGGTACAGTGCCAAGTGATTGGCGCAAGGCAAACATGGTGCCCATATTCAAAAAAGGATCAAGGTCCCCCACAGGTAATTATAGACCAATTAGTTTAACTTCTGTTGTGGAAAAAATGTTTGAAGGAATCTTAAGGGACTATGTACAGGAGTATGTGACTATAAATAATAATATAAGTGATAACCAGCATGGGTTTACCAAGGACAGAAGTTGTCAGACTAACCTGATTTGTTTTTATGAGGAGGTAAGTAGTATGGACAGAGGGGCGGCTGTGGATGTAGTGTTTCTAGATTTTGCAAAGGCTTTTGATACTGTCCCTCATAGATGCTTATTAAGTAAAGTAAGGTCTATTGGCTTGGAAAGTATAGTTTGTAATTGGATTGAAAACTGGCTAAAGGACCGTGTCCAGAGAGTTGTGGTCAATGATTCCTATTCAGAATGGTCCCAGGTTTAAAGTGGTGTACCCCAAGGTTCAGTGCTGGGCCCTTTATTATTTAGAAAAAAATGTGGGGGGTTCAGTCAGCACAACCCTGTATGCAGGTGCACATTGCTATGGCGAAATCCACATACAAACGCAAAAACACAAAGGCAATGGCACTCTGCAACCAGCACTCTGCCCTGCCTCTATGCTGGATGTTGAATGAGGCATTAGTGTACATTTTGGCCAAAGCGTAATTAGCCACTCACCACATCAAGGTCGCCTCTATGAGTGGTCCCTAACACTAGTTCCTACCTCTTATGGGCCATGACAGCCACACAAAGTCCAGGGAGCGCAGGCACAGCATGCACGCCAGGCACACTCTGCTTTTAACCCCGTCCGGTGCCATAACAGCTTCCATCGGATCCAAGGATGCAAGTACCAACAAGCATGCTGAGCCCACCATATACTTCTCCTGGAGCTAAATGGCTACTGGTAGGCACTATGAAAGCAGACTAAGTTTTATACTGACTTTAAAACCAGCCTCCAGGGCAGACTAACTGGTCAGGTGTGCATGACTGCATGGAGATCGCCACGCCTCCAATATATACCACAAAGAAAAAAATGTGGGGGGTTCAGTCAGTCGCTCCCTGGACTTTGTCATGGCCCATAACAGGTAGGAACTAGTGTTAGGGACCACTCATAGAGGCGACCTTGACGTGGTGAGTGGCTTATTATGCTTTGGCCAAAATGTACACTAATGCCTTATTCAACATCCAGCATAGAGGCAGGGCAGAGTGCTGGTTGCAGAGTGCCATTGCATTTGTGTTTTTGCGTTTGTATGTGGATTTCGCCATAGCAATGTGCACCTGCATACAGGGTTGTGCTGACTGAACCTGACTGTATATATTGGAGGCGTGGCGATCTCCATGCAGTCATGCACACCTGACCAGTTAGTCTGCCCTGGAGCCTGGTTTTAAAGTGAGTATAAAACTGAGTCTGCTTTCATAGCGCCTACCAGTAGCCATTTGGCTCCAGGAGAAATATATAGTGGGCTCAGCATGCATGTTGGTACTTGCATCCCTGGATCCGATGGAAGCTGTTATGGCACCGGACGGGGTTAAAAGCAGAGTGTGCCTGGCGTGCATGCTGTACCTGCGTTCCCTGGACTTTGTGTGGCTGTCATGGCCCATAACAGGTAGGAACTAGTGTTAGGGACCATTCATAGAGGCGACCTTGACGTGGTGAGTAGCTTATTACGCTTTGGCCAAAATGTACACTAATGCCTCATTCAACATCCAGGATAGAGGCAGGGCAGAGTGCTGTTTGCAGAGTGCCATTGCATTTGTGTTTTCACTTTATTATTTAATTTATTTATTAATGATATTGAGGACGAGAATAATAGCACCATATCTATTTTTGCAGATGACACTAAGCTGTGTAGAACTGTACGGTCTATGGAAGATGTCCACAAACTACAAGCTGACTTGAACACTCTGAGTAACTGGGCATCAACTTGGCAAATGAGGTACAATATGGACAAATGTAAAGTTATGCATCTTGGTAGTAATAATCTCTGTGCTTCATATGTCCTAGGTCAGTGATGGCGAACCTATGGCACGGGTGCCAGAGGCGGCACTCAGAGCCCTCTCTGTGAGCACCCGCGCCTTGGAAAAAGTCTATGGCGTACCAATATGCTTTAGACTTTTCCAGCCATTCATCAGCACAGGACGCACTGTGAACAGCACAGGCAGCACACTGAATGTAGTATATTAAGCTATTATAGCTAAATGATAAAGTACATGGAAGATATACTATATTGGTATTCAGGTTAAATTGCCGTGTTGGCACTTTGCGATAAATAAGTGGGTATTTGGTTGCAGTTTGGGCACTCGGTCTCTAAAAGGTTCACCATCACTGTCCTAGGTGATGTAACACTGGGAGAGTCACTTAAAGAGAAGGATTTCAGTGTCCTTGTGGATGGTAGATTAAATTACAGCACACAATGTCAATCAGCTGCTTCTGAGGCCACCAGGATATTGTCATGCATAAATGAGGCATGGACTTGTGGGGCAGGGATGTAATACTACCACTTTACAAAGTGCTGGTGCGGCGTCATCTGAAATACTCAGTCCAGTTCTAGGCAACAGTACATAAAAAGGATGCAATGCAGCTGGAAAAAGTACAGTGGAGAGCGACTAAAATGATACGGGGCATGGAGGGTCTTGGTTATGAAGAAAGATTAAAAGAATTGAAATTATTTAGTCTTGAGAAGAGATGTCTAAGGGGGGACATGATTAACCTATACAAGTATATAAATGGGCTATACAAAAAATACGGCGAAAAGCTGTTCCATGTAAAATGTGCTCAAAAGACAAGGGGGGCACTGCCTTCGACTGAAGAAGAAAAAGTTCAGTCTCCAGAAGCGTCAAAGCTTCTTTACTGTAAGAACTGTGAATCTGTGGAATAGACTTCCTCAGGACGTGGTCACAGCAGGAACAGCGGACAGTTTCAAAAAGGGTTTAGACGAATTCTTAAAAGTAAAAAACACAAATGCTTATGAAAACGTGTAGAAATCTTAGTCTCACTCCTTTCTGGGATTCGCATCCCCACCTATCCCTTGGTTGAACTTTATGGACGTTTGTCTTTTTTCAACCATATTAACTATGTAACAGTACCAGCTTAAGATGATGGGTGGAAGAAGGAGCACTTGTGTGTGGCATTAGGAGGGTGGCAGCATCAGAATAGTAGCTGAGGCAGGTAGCCAGAAGAAACCGGTCTCTTTTGTCAAAGGGGTTGTCCGGGTTCAGAGCTGAACCCGGACATACCCTTATTTTCACCCCGGCAGCCCTCCTGAGCCTGGCATCAGAGCATCTCATGCTCCGATGCGCTCCCGTGCCCTGCACTAGATCGCGCAGGGCACAGGCTCTTGTGTTTTCAATAACACACTGCCGGGCGGTAACTTCCGCCCAGCAGTGTGTTCGGTGACGTCACCGGCTCTGAGGGGCGGGCTTTAGCTCTGCCCTAGCCGTTTTACTGGCTAGGGCAGAGCCAAATCCCGCCCATCAGTGCCGGTGACGTCACCGGGCTGCCTGTCAGCCCCATAGAGAGCCCGGTATGTCACCGGAACTCAGAAAAATGCCTTTGCCCTGCGCGATTTAGCGCAGGGCAAAGGAGAGCATCGGAGCATGAACTGCTCCGATGCTCATGTCAGGGGGGCTGCCGGGGTGAAAATGGAGGGATGTCCAGGTTCAGCTCTGAACCTGGACAACCCCTTTAAAGTGTTGGTGTGGCACCATGGATGATCTAGTCTGATGCATCAGGCATTGGTGGGTGGAAATCCTGGCTGATCCACTCCTGATTCATCTTGACAAAGGTCACTCTCTTCACAATTTGGGTGGACAGGCGAGTTCTTCTTGGGCTAACTATGGCCCCCCGCCGCACTAAACACCCACTCTGATGCCTCACTACTGGCTGGGCAGGACAGCTTTTCCAGGGCAAACTCTGCCAGTTGCAGCCACAAATCCAGTTTAGCTGCCAGTAGTCCAGCGGATCTTCAATGTGGGGTGGCAGGGTGCTGTCCAAGTATGCCACCACCTGCTGTTTCAGATCCTGCTCCAGGTCTAGCTGCTGCTGCTGCTGGTGAGTAGTTTCTTCACTAGGCGGGTGAAAAAAGCTGCTCATCAGCGACTCTAGACTCAAGTGGCTACTGAAGATGCTGGAACTACTCCTACCCCCACCCCCTCCACCCTGCCACAGCAGCTATGGCAGAGGAATGTGAGCGCAGAGGGCCCCCCGGTCAGACCTGCGAGAGGATAGACAACGGCCAACTGACTACATAGGATGTCTCTATAGTAGTTCAGTTTGTTCTCCCTCTCAGTGGGTGTAAAAAAATCACATTTTGGACTGGTAGCGAGGGTCCAACAAGGTGAAGAGCCAGAAGTCATCCCTCTGCCGAATGGTGACAATTCGGCTGTCACTACGCGAGCAAGTGAGCATGCATAGGGACATTTGTGCAAGTGACTCGAAGGGACTCCCTGCCTCCATCTCCACTACATACTGCCACGGTGTGTCTGGGTCCTCTGCCTCATCTTCCTTATTGCCCTGCTCCTCTGGCTGCTCCTGCTCCTCCTCTCCTGCCACCTGTGTAGAAAAACCACCCATTTTGCTACACATTGCTTGTGCTCCAATGTCCTCCTCCTCCTCAAGTTCAGCCCCCATAGGGCTCATGTGGCCATGAGATCTAGGTGCCACATCTCCATTCCTCTGACCAGACAGATATACCAGCATCTGTTCCAGGACATGAAACAGTGGAATGACGTTTTTCATCCCGTAGTCCTGGCGACTGACAAATAACGTGGCCTCCTCAAAGGGCCTGAGCAAATGCCAGGTGTCACGCATGAGCTGCCACTGGCTGACATCGAAGTTACACAGAATAGTGCTCCTGTCCACTTGGATCATCAATAAATCGTTTATGGCCTTTCTCTGTTCGTAAATTCGGTCCAACATATGGAGGATGGAATTCCAAAGGGTGAAAACGTTGCATATCAGCCTGTATTGTGGAGATGCCGTTCTGTCACTGCAGCTCAAGGAGTGTGTGCTTTGCGGTGTACGAGTGGCTGAAGTGCATGCAAAGTTTCCAGGCCATTTTTAGGATGTCTTGCAGATGTCTGGAAGACTTCAGGAACCACTTGACAACCAGATTGAACACGTGTGCCATGCAGGGCGCATTTATTCTACAGACTTTTGGGTCCTTCAGGAGGTGGCCACACTATATTTATTTATATGTGAGATTCAGCGGTCACTCGGACCAAAGTGTGGCTTTTTGTCACCTCACTGACTGATTATTTTAATAAAACATACATTTTAATGATTCATTTTAAAATATTTATTTTCACTCTAAATACCTAAGATTTAAAATTCCTCAGAACTTGGAGAGATGGGAATTGTATCTAATACTGATACATGGACTTGTTCTCTGCTGGGGTGCCTGATATCTCTCTATTATTAAAATAATCAGTCAGTGAGGTGACAAAAAGCCACACTTTGGTCCGAGTGACCGCTGAATCTCACATGCAGGGCGCATAGCTCAGCCCTCCTTGATGCAGCGCCGACACCATGTTCTTCCCGTTGTCGGTCACCATGGTTCCGATTTTGAGTTGTCACGGAGAAAGCCAGGATTCAATTTATTGATGCATGACACGGAGCAGTTCCTCCCCTGTGTTCGCCCAGGCAAATTAGGTGCAGAACAGTGTGACACCGCCGTGCCCTGCACATGTGGTATGCTGGAGGGGCACTGTGAATTGTCCCTGCAGTGGAGGCTGAGGACACAGTGGAGGATGAGGAGGCAGAGGCGGACATTGTCGCAGAAACAACGGAGTGAGAATGTGGAGGTAGAAGCGTCGTCACCTGGCCAAGTGGCTGTGCAAGAACCACATTCACCCAGTGGGCCATAAAGGGTCATTGACCCTGACCGTAGTTACAGCTCCAGACGTCGGTGCTGCCGGGTACTTTGGCAGACACCGATAGGCTCAAGGACTGGTCCACCTTCTGTTCTACATACGCGTGCAGGGCTGGTACTGACTTTTTGGCAAAGAAATGATGGCTTGGGATTCTCCACTTCGGCTCGGCACAAGCCAGTTATCTGAAAGGTGCAGAGTCCACTACTTGGAAAGGGAGGGACTGCAGCACCAGCAATTTGGCCAGGAGCACATTCAGCTTCTGCACCGATGGATGAGTAATGTTGTCTCTTAGCAATCGCTTCGGTGATCGATTGCTGATGAAATGACTGACGAGGAGTAGGAGGAGGAACAGGGGCATCAGGACCAGCAGATAATGAAAAGGACAGACAGCTCCCTTCGGCTGAGGTGGTGGAACCTTGACTGTCTGAAATCGGCTGCATGCCACTGGGTGATGCAGCTGCCTGAAATCGGCTGCATGCCACTGGGTGATGCAGCGGTTGCTGGGGCAGGCTGGACCACTACATCGGAGCCACAGTTCTCCCAGGCCACTTTATGGTGATGCTGCATATGTTGACGCAGGGCCGTGTTGCCAACATTGGCGCCCTGGCCACACTTTACTTTCTGTTCACAGATTCTACTAATAGCCATGTTCACCTCCTCCGGCGGCTTAACAAAAAACTGCTACACCGCTAAGAAGGTGATTTTACCACCAACACTCTGCACTGACAGACTGCTACCGCCGCTGCTTCTGTGAACCCCTGCATCACTACTTACCGGGCAGGTACGCTCCTGTGAAGCGGGTGGTATACACCGGGCACGTTTGGCTCCCGGTCTCCCACTGCTGCCACCCTGCTGACTTCCTGCCATGCTAGCGACTTGCTAGCTCCGCCACTGCCTGATGGGCAAGCTGCGACCCTCTTCTCCCGATGATGGTGAAGCCCCTAATTCATCCGGCTCCCAAGTGCGCTCAGCTACATCATCATCATCGAGTACTGTCTGCACGTCACTGATGTCCTCCCCAACGGTCTCTGGGTCAACAGGTGACCGCTCGCAACACCAGCTCCCACCGCACTCTCCTCATCACTACTTGACCACCTACCGAAGGAAGTGGCGGATGTCTCCTCCACATCTTGGCCGGCAGGTAGCCGCTGACTGCCATCTGGTAGCTCGTCCTCGCTGTATAGTGGAGCGAAGCCCACAGCATATAATACTTGTCTGGCAGAGAGAACAGAAAAGGACAGAAGCAGGTTGAGGACAGGTGAGGGCACAGGGCCTGCTCCCGGGCCATGCTAACTAAGGGTTGTGTCTCACGAACTCACCGACTCTTGTATGGGGGTGTCTGATTTCACTTGGGACGAAGTGGATGACCGAGTCAACCATTCAAGAACCACTGGGTTGCTGGTCAAGACACGACCACTAGATGACACTGGGAGCTCAGGCCTCTCGCTGTGACTCCTGCTGCCAAGCCCCCTTACTTTGCTGCAACCTGTGCCTGTGCCAGAAACATTTAGGCCTCTGCCACTCCCCTGTGCAGGGCCCGGTACTTCTCTGTCTGACATACTGTTAGAAATTAATTAATAACTAAAAAGGAAATTAAAACACCCCCAAAAAGTATGCAATTTTCTCACTTCACCACACAACGGCTAATAAGCCTATTTTTCCCACTCATACACGCCAAAGAAGGCTTTAGAACATATAACTGCACCGCTGAATGGCAAATAGGCCCTTACTTTTTTGTAATTATACACGCCACAAAAGGCTTTAGAACATATAACTGCACCACTGAACAGTAAATAATATATATTTTTGTGCCACTAATACACACCAAAAAGGGCTTTAGAGCATATAACTGCACCGCATAAGGACATATATATATTTTTGCCACTAATACACGTCAAAAATGGCTTTAGAACATGTAACTGCACTGCTGAATGATAAATAGGCCCTTACTTTTTTCCACTAGTACACGTAACAAAAGGCTTTAGAACATATAACTGCACCGCTGAGCGGTAAATATATATATTTTTGCCACTAAACAACGGCAAATACTATTTTTGTGCCACTAATACACGCAGAAAAGTGCTTTAGAACATATAACTGCAACGCAGAACTGCAAATAATATATTTTTTTTGGGCACTAATACACAACAAAAACGGCTTTACAACCTATAACTGCACCGCTGAAGGCAAATATATATTTTTTTGCCACTAATACACGCCAAAAAGGGCTGTAATTTTCTCACTTCACCACACAACGGAATTTTTATTTTTTTGTGACACTAATACATACCAAAAAGGGCTTTAGAACATATAACTGCACCGCTGACCGGCAAATAATATATATTTTTGTGCCACTAATACACGCAGAAAAGTGCTTTAGAACATATAACTGCAATGCAGAACTGCAAATAATATATTTTTTTTGGGCACTAATACACAACAAAAACGGCTTTACAACCTATAACTGCACTGCTGAAGGCAAATATATATTTTTTTGCCACTAATACACGCCAAAAAGGGCTGTAATTTTCTCACTTCACCACACAACGGAATTTTTTTTTTTTTGTGACACTAATACATACCAAAAAGGGCTTTAGAACATATAACTGCACCGCTGACCGGCAAATAATATATATTTTTGTGCCACTAATACACACCAAAAAGGGCTTTAGAACATATAACTGCACCGCTGAACGGCAAATAGGCCCTTACTTTTTACCACTTGTACACGCCATAAAAGGCTTTAGAACATATAACTGAACTGCTAAACGGCAAATAATATATAATATATATATCTATAATATATATATATATATATATAATACAAGCCAAAAGGGGCTTTAGAACATATAACTGCACCGCAGAACGGCAAATATATTTTTTTTTGCCACTAATACACACCAAAAAGGGCTGTAATTTTCTCACTTCACCACACAACGGCAAATACTTTTTTTGTGCCATTAACACATGCAAAAAAGGGCTTTACAACCTATAACTGCACCGCTGAAGGCAAATATATATTTTTTTGCCACTAATACACGCCAGAAAGGGCTGTAATTTTCTCATTTCACCACACAACGGAAAATACTTTTATTTGCGACACTAATACATACCAAAAAGGGCTCTAGAACATATAACTGCACCGCTGAACAGCAAATAATATTTTTTTTTTTGCCACTAATACACTCCAAAAAGGGCTGTAATTTTCTCACTTCACCACACAACAGCTAATAAGCCCTTTTTTCCAGCTAATACAAGCCAAAAAATGCTTTAGAACATATATCTACCCACACAAGGGCGAATAAGACGTATAAATATTTCCTTGTAATAAACCATGTTAATGGCTGTATCTAACAGCACTTGCACCCCAATAACAAGAACGGTTTGCTGGAATTATAGAGCTGTACAATGGCAATTTGCATCCGCAGTCAGTGCAGCAAGGTGTAATAGGATTGTTCCTATTACCCAGGCTGTAAACTCCCCTACTGAACCCTGTTCTGCTTCAATACTGTGGAATTATTCCCTCCTAACCTTTCCCTGAACTTCTATACAGCAAAATAAAAGTTTTAAAGTCTTTTCTACCACTGTCCCTAGCGCCTGCTGACGTCTCTACCTAAACTAAGTACACTGGAAAACGGCTGAATCCAAGATGGCTGAGGCTATTTATAGGGCTGTGACATCTGATCTGCTGCATGCATGGCATTGTGGGTGATCCCTCGTTCCCAGAGTTCCTTACTCCATGTTCTAACACGTGCAGCAGCAAAATCAAATTTTTCCTGAAATTCGGATCGAATTCCACTTTGTCAACTTCAATTCGCTCATCTCTAATTATATATTCACAAAGCATGAGAAATGTGGATTGGAACCTGGAGGACAATAATATGTATTGTAGAAATACATCTGTTTAATCTTATTAAAATGTGTGTTCTGCTTTACAAGACTAAGTTTTCTAAATAAATACACTCTAGAAACATTGGGAATAACATTGAGAATAGAGATATAACAAGGTGTAAAAGGTTTTCTTCTAGTATGGATCTGTTTTTCAAACATTTTTATATGCCATATGTTTTCATTGATCGGAGACCTTGAACTGGGAATTCTGCCAATCAATCAAATAAAACTGAGACCATCTTTATATCTTCACAAAACTCCAGTCCAAACTAAATTGTAATGGCAATTTAACAGACTTGAATTGGGTTGTAATGCCTTGTGTCTTTGGGAGCACTATTAAAACTTAGGGAGAGATTTATAAAACTGGTGAAAAGTAGAACTGGTTTGTTGCCCATAGCAAGCAATCAGATTCCACCTTTCATTTTCAGAGCTCCTTTGGAAAACGAAAGGTGAAATCTGATTGGTTGCTATGGGCAACTAAGCCAGTTCTACTTTACACCAGTTTTGATAAATCTGCCCGTTAGTCCCATTTTTGTAATGGCTGATCACAGTTACTGTTAGCGAAAGATGAAATTATCTCCAAGATGACACATTGCCTTTGTATTTTAAGCAAAAACATATTTTTTTTCATCTTTTACATTTTCAAAATAATAAAAAAGGAAAAGAGCCTGAAGCAAAACTTTGGGCACCCTGCATAGTTAGGACCTAGTAGTACCCCCTTTGGCAAGTATCTGTCATGCCCCGCCCTGACTATGTGCGGAGGTCGGCCAAAATAACAGCACGAGTTTAGTGTTTTGTTTTGGAGCCGTGCTGGATCCGCCTCTGATCAGGTGCACTGGGTGGGGTCATTAGTTTAAATAGCACTCCATCCCAGTGCTCTGAGCGGATTATAGGAATCACTTTGGTCTTGGAAGCTAGGAAGGAAGGTTGTCTGTTCCAGCTCAGAAAGATAAGTGTGGTTTCAAGTTTCTTTGTTTGCTGTCTTGGTTGTTTTTTGTCATCTCTCCTATCCAGGATCTGTGCGAGCAGGCTGCTCCTATTTCCCCTCTTTACCATCTCAGGGAATTTAGGGTGTTTCAGCCCAGGCACGGGGACACATCATACCTACCACCAAGGTCTGCATGTGGGCTGAGCAGTACAGGGAGAGAGGTCAGGGATTAGCTAGGAGGTGACCCTTCCTCTGCCTCTCGCCTAGAGCCTGGTTGGTGGTTTATCTGTGAGTCTGAGTGCACGTCCGCCGTGACAGTATCACAACTTCTAAACATTTTTTTTTGCCAGCCAAGAGTCTTTCAATTCTTGTTTGAGAGATGTTCATCCATTCTTCCTTGCAAAAGTCTTTCGGTTCTTTGCGACTCCAGGGCCATCTTGCATGCACTGCTCTTTTGAGTTCTATGCACAGATTTTCATTGATGTTCAGATCAGGGGACTGTGAAGGCCATGGTAAAACGAGTAATTTTGACCGGCGGTGCCAAAACTTTTGCATGCCACTGTGTATATACAGTCACCTAAATAATTTTTAGGAACACCATACTAATACGGTGTTGGACCCCCTTTTGCCTTCAGAACTGCCTTAATTCTACGTGCCATTGATTCAACAAGGTGCTGATAGCATTCTTTAGAAATGTTGGCCTGTATTGATAGGATAGGATCTTGCAGTTGATGGAGATTTGAGGGATGCACATCCAGGGCACAAAGCTCCCGTTCCACCACATCCCAAAGATGCTCTATTGGGTTGAGATCTGGTGACTGTGGGGGCCATTTTAGTACAGTGAACTCATTGTCATGTTCAAGAAACCAATTTGCTTTGTGACATGGTGCATTATCCTGCTGGAAGTAGCCATCAGAGGATGGGTACATGGTGGTCATGAAGGGATGGACATGGTCAGAAACAATGCTCAGGTAGCCCGTGACATTTAAACAATGGCCAATTGGCACTAAGGGGGCTAAAGTGTGCCCAGAAAACATCCCCCACACCATTACACCACCAGCCTGCACAGTGGTAACAAGGCATGATGGATACATGTTCTAATTTTGATTACGCCAAATTCGGACTCTACCATTTGAATGTCTCAACAGAAGTCGAGACTCATCAGACCAGGCAACATTTTTCCAGTCTTCAAGAGTCCAATTTTGGTGAGCTTGTGCAAATTGTAGCCTCTTTTTCCTATTTGTAGTGGAGATGAGTGGTACCCGGTGGGGTCTTCTGCTGTTGTCATCCGCCTCAAGGTTGTGCGTGTTGTGGCTTCACAAATGCTTTGCTGCATACCTCGGTTGTGGTTATTTCAGTCAACATGGCTCTTCTATCAGCTTGAATCAGTCGTCCCATTCTCCTCTGACCTCTAGCATCAACAAGGCATTTTCGCCCACAGGACTGCCGCATACTGGATGTTTTTCCTTTTCACACCATTCTTTGTAAACCCTAGAAATGGTTGTGCGTGAAAATCCCAGTAACTGAGCAGATTGTGAAATACTCAGATCGGCCCGTCTGGCACCAACAACCATGCCACGCTCAAAATTGCTTAAATCACATTTCTTTCCCATTCTGACATTCAGTTTGGAGTTCAGGAGATTGTCTTGACCAGGACCACAACCTTACATGCATTGAAGCAACTGCCATGTGATTGGTTGACTAGATAATCGCATTAATGAGAAATAGAACAGGTGTTCCTAATAATTCTTTAGGTGAGTGTATATGTGTGTATGTTTGTTTGTTTGTGTGTGTATGTATATGTATATATATATATATATATATATGTGTGTGGTTATGCACCTTTTAGGCTAGGTGCACATACATCAGTGTCTGACCAATTTATTTGCAGAGCTGGACACTGATATATGTGTATGTGCACTTAGTTCACAGGTGTGGTGCCTATAAACTGATAGCGCCCATGAGAAAAACACGGTTAGATAAGTATGAAAGATTCTGTTAAAATTTTATAATCAATTCTAGTTTCAGTTTCACTGCCATTTTGTGCACCTTGCTAGAGGGAAATTGAGCCAGATTGCTGAACATAAGTAACGGGGGCCATACTCCAAATACTGTTTCCTCTCTTTTGAGTAGACTGTTTTTAGTTTTTCCATAGAATCTGCAGAGATAGTTTCCCGTGCTGAACATCTCCAAAGTTCAATCTTAGAAGTTGGGTGATTTTTTTTAGTTTTTTCTGTTGTTGGATCTAGCCTCTGAGGCTAGGTCTACACGACGACATGTGTCGCGCGACAATAAGTCGCGTGACAGATAGGGCACAACTACACTGCAACATTTGTTGCGCGACATTTTGTCGCAACAATGTCGCGCAACAATTTTTATATTGATAGTCTATGGTGTCGCAATGCGACATGCGACATGCTGTGACTGTGAGGAAAATCCATCTCAAATGTGCAACACTATAGACCAGGCATGGCCAACCTGAGGCTCTCCAGCTGTTGTAAAACTACAACTTCCACCATGCCCTGCTGTAGGCTGATAGCTGTAGGTAGCCTGGGCATGCTGGGAGTTGTAGTTTTGCAACAGCTGGAGAGCTTCAGGTTGGCCATCCCTGCCATAGACTATCATTATAAAAATTGGTGCACGACGTTGGTGCAACAAATGTCGTCGTGTAGACCTAGTCTGAAATGGGCCAGTCAATTGTTGCTTCACAGCAGTGTGCTTTGCGTCATTTTATGCTAATGAAATGTGGGGTTTTTTTCAGAGTGGAATACATATGTATTTGTTTATCCTTATCAGGATTTATGCTGCCTTCAACAAAACAAATAGTCCTATATTCCTATAGATCCTGCATCATGCTTTACTCATGGTGTAGACATGATTTAAATTGTCTTTCCTTGCATTGACAAAATATACATTGCTGTTACCTCCATAGACTTCAAATTTAAAGGGGTTATCCAACCCCAAACTAAAATTAAATACTGCCAGGAATGGCTGTAAGGCATCTTTCAGAGGGGCGTTCCGGATTTGCTCCGAATGCATCCCGGGTGCATTGCGGGAAACCCGTGCGAGTGCACACACAATTTCATTGCATTGTTCCGTTTTTATCGCGCAGGTGCAATGCGTTTTCTCTTCAATGAAGTTTGGGTTTGGGTTCGGTGTTGTGTAGATGTTATTTTCCCTTATAACATGGTTAAAAAAAATGTACTCCCCTCATCAACTGGATCGCTCAGCCGGCATCACCTTCTTTTTTCTTCTTTGAGGATCTGCAAAAGGACCTTTGATAACGTAATCACGCGGTGAGCGCGGTGACATCAGCGCAGGTCCTGCTGAATGAAGATAGAAGATCCTCACCACGTGGTGAGCGCGATTACGTCATCAAAGGTCCTTTTGCAGGTCCTTAAAGAAGAAGAAAGAAGACAATGCCGGCTGCGCGATCAAGTGGATGAGGTGAGTTATTTTTTAACCCCTCAAGCAACATTTTACCAAGCATTCTGTATTAGGAATGCTATTATTTTCCTTTATAACCATGTTATAAGGGAAAATAATACAGTAAATTGACTTTAATCAATTTACTAACATCATCTCCTAGCAACCATGTGTGAAAATCGCGGATGCTATGTGCTTTTCACGCAGCCCCATTCATTTCTATGGGGCCTGCGTTGCATGAAAAACACAGAATATAGAACATGCTGCGATTTTCATGCAACGCACAAGTGATGCGTGAAAATCACCGCTCATCTGCACAGCCCCATTGAAGTGAATGGGTCCGGATTCAGTGCGGGTGCTATGCGTTCACCTCACGCATTGCACCGGCACGGAATTCTCACCCGTGTGAAAGGGGTCTAAAATAAAGAAAAAACTGCTTGAAAGCAGCTGTGTAACAGCACAGAGGGTCCCATCCCTACTAGAGGGACCTGACAATCTAGAAGTGTGACATGTCATCCGTGGTCCCTGAGTGGCACATCACCGCAGAGGTACAGTAGTCATGTGCTAATTTGGGACACATCACTGCTGATGCCAGTGGATGGCTGCAGTGGAGTACATTACTATGGAAGGGACGTTACAAGACCCTCAGATTTTAACAGGTTTTTTTTCTTGATTTTATACACATTCCTGGTGGTAATTATTTTGGTATAGGGGTCAGACAATCCCTTTAAAGCACATTAGTCCTCTAAACCTTTCCATTTGGTCTTATAGTGTAAATGTTACTTCTTTTTCTCTCTTTCTTAGGTACTGTTTCTTGACAGCTACATATCCTTTGAGACCTATCTACAAAGCCAGTTGACATCTGACACTAGAAAGGAAAGGTTCACCTGTGAATTGAAAAAAAGGCATTTACTCCTACCTCTAATAGGTGGAAGCTTTACGTTTTCTGATGCCATTTTAGATTCCAATGAGAAAGAAATTAGCAGGGCAGTCAAGGTATATTTGGGTAGCTGCTTCTAGGTATGTTAGGGTCACCTTTAAGAAGATGATTTTTTGGTGGTACAGATATGTATCTTGCTGGTTTTAAATGAACATACGGTAAATTTTTATAGACTGTAGCAACGCCACTGAGCAACCTGCTTTTCGGGAGCCAGGTCCAAAATTTGACCTGGTCATAAATTTGATCCAAAGTCTAACCACTTAGTCAACCTATGTCACCATATAATACATTATACAAAAATAAATAAAAGAGTCATTTGCATTTGCACAAACATATAACGAATGGATGTGTGTAAGGAAATAAACATTGCCCTCTTCCACACCCCGACAACCTCTATCCCTAAGCACTAGCTAACTGAGGTTCAGGTACATGGGTTGGAATTTTGGGACAATGAATTTTTGGTGGAGCATGCCTTGTAGTAACTAGCTGCAATTTTTGGGATCAGCCATGACCGGGAGAACCTAATCAACAAGAGATCATTATTCCCTAAAGACACGGAGGTACCCATTAAAATCAATAGACACATACTGTATGCAATGCATTTATGCTACAGTGAGTGCTGTGCTTTGCAGTGGCTCTGCTCTGTTTATTGCCTCAATATGCTCTAATATTGCATGTGGTAAGGGGTTTCCAAGATTTAAATATTTTTAAAAAAATTGTCTAGCTATAGAACTGATGCTCCATTGTTCCCTACATTTCTTGGTTTACTTTGCTGAAGCAACAACGTGCCCATACAACCACGCGATTGTAATGACCAGTCACTGACCTCAGCAGTCTCATGTTGTACATGCAAGCATCACTGATGAGGCCAGTGATTGGCTGCAGCAGTCAAGTGATGTACTGCCACATCATTCCTACAGTTTGTTTACGTTCCGTTTTTTTGCGTTCCGTGTACGGAACTATTCATTTCAACGGGTCTGCAAAAAATGGAATGTACTTTGCGGATGCATACCGTTTCCGTATTTCCACTTTTCCGTTCTGTTCAAAGATAGAACATGTCCAATTATTGCCCGCAAATCACATTCCGTGGCTCCATTCAAGTCAATGGATACGGAATGCATCCGTATGTCTTCCGTATCCGTTCCGTTCTTGCGGAACCATCTATTGAAAATTTTATGTCCAGCCCAATTTTTCTATGTAAGTACTGTATACTGTATATGCCATGCTTCCGTTTCCGTTTGCGATTGGCAAAAAACGGAAACCAAATGGAAATACGTAACGGAAAAACGGAACGGAAGCAGAACAGAAAGGGAAACACTACTGAAACAAACAAAAAAACATAAAAATGGATCAGTTTAAAACGGACCGCAAAACACTGAAAAAGCTATACGGTCGTGTGCAAGAGGCCTAAAGTGAAGGAAGTCTGGTGAGGTCCACCATAGTGTCAGCACTGGAGTGGCGGGAGATTTAACAGGTGCATATTGTTTCTTTTATTATTTTATTACCTTCCCTTCTGTTGGATTTTTTTTTCAATCCTTGACGGCCCCTTTTTACATTATATGACTTTAGAAAATGTTTGCAATGATAAAATTGCTCCTCCTAGTACAAATTAGATGGTTCTCTAAATAGTTTAAAAAAAAAAATGTAATCCTACCATGTCATCATATCCTTGTGGTCCTCAAGTTCATCTCAGGTTCTGTTCTCCATTGCACTCTTCCTATTGACACAGTAAGTTGTCTTTACTGAAAATCGTCCCTTTATTTTGTTTTGATGTTTCTCCTCTGTCCTCGTTTATGCATCTCGATATTTAATGTCTCTATCAACGATTATACAAATTTCAAGAAGACAAGGAAGTATTATAATATTGTCGAGGCCCCGCTAGTTTTCCGGTTCAAATCCTAGTTCATGCTGTTTGCTAAGTACTTGTTCACAGTGACAGCTTTCACCAAAACAGAATGTACTGAATGCTTCTCTCCAAACTGCTCTGTCCTGCTGAGCCTCAAGTGAAACAAACTCTTCAAACTCCATCATGTGAACTTTTTATGCTGAACAATCTCTTTCAAGCCTTTTTATTCAAAGATACTACCCGTGAAACTGGAATTCAGGGGGATGATGTGACATCACAGTGTCCTATCCCTAGGATGGGTCATGGCCACCAAAGTTGTACCACATGATTTCCCTTAATTGCACTCTGTTAATTGTATTGCTTCTATTCAGCAACAGAAATACATAAGTACTTTAGACCTGAGGCGGACCTCACATTGAACAGGCAATTGAAATCCTAAATAGACAGTTTAAGTTAAAAATGTTTAAACTGTCACATTGATTTCACAAGGGATATTTTTGTGCCGATAGTGAAATAAAAGAAATGGTGTCAGTTCTGTTTGTTTGCTCGTCCGTCCCGGTAAACGGCAACTGGTGAGCGGCGAGTAAACACTTGTTTGCTGAAATGTATGACAGTGATCGTGCAGGGAAAATCACGTGTGTTTGCACAATTTAAATTCAAGCCAGTTACATAGAAGCTTTAGGACTCGCTCCGAATTTGCATTTGTATATAGACTGCATCTATTAAAAAAAACTGCAGCTATTTTGTGTGAGTCCATGGTTGGATGAAGAGCAAAAGTTCCTAGAATTGTTTCTTTAAATAATTGGTCTGATTTGGACAATCACTTTTTACTAGCATGTTACCCCAAGGTTAACCGAAACCCTTTGGGTTGGATTTGCTAAGTAGACTTTAAAAAAGCTGGAGTGAGGGTGCTTGTTGTAATAGGTTAGATCCAGGTAGAGGTATATATGAGGTAAACGGTTCCATCACCAGAACAGTGATTTCGTCAGTTACCTATCCAGTGATGAAACACATAGCCAAATAAAAGTTTACCTAAAATACAGCTCTGCCTGGATCTAATATATCACAGCAAGCACCCACCTTTATTCCAGCTTTGCGATGGTGCCCACTACCAACCAGTTTTGGGAGTCGGCTGCAGCGGCTCATGAGCATATTGAGCACAGAACCAGTCTTTTACCTCTGCAGTAGGGACCATCTGTGTATTTTTGTCTGACTAGATATCTTAAGAAAATGAGGCACCTCTTGGGTGGTTCAGGCACCAGCTAGGACCTGCAACAGATTTCAGTTACAATTTATACCAGTTTTCCAAGGTATGATATGATAAATTTGTTGGGCCGCTACTTCAACATTTAAAAAAGTGCTGTCAGGGATAAAAGAAAAACATATTGGCAAATGTCTAAGCAAAAGAGGCTTGCATAAAAATATGCATATTTGTACGCCACAATATTGGTGTACAGCTCCTCATCGCAGGAAGGACTTTTCAATATATATTGTAAATACAATTCCTTTATGTATAAATTAAGGTTTAGAAAATGAAAAGGGGTATTCCAGGTGGACAGTACCTAAAGAAAGGGCCATGTGCCTGGTCATGTCACCGCTGAGGCCAGTGATTGGCCTCAGCCGCACACATGACTCTGTCCGGATGTGTACAGGCCTGAGAGGCATCGATGAGAGGAACCTCAGTCCTGGAACCAGGTGGCAGGGAGCAGGTGAGTGTACAGTCGTGGCCAAAAGTTTTGAGAATGACACAAATATTAGTTTTCACAAAGTTTGCTGCTAAACTGCTTTTAGATCTTTGTTTCAGTTGTTTCTGTGATGTAGTGAAATATAATTACACGCACTTCATACGTTTCAAAGGCTTTTATCGACAAGTACATGACATTTATGCAAAGAGTCAGTATTTGCAGTGTTGGCCCTTCTTTTTCAGGACCTCTGCAATTCGACTGGGCATGCTCTCAATCAACTTCTGGGCCAATTCCTGACTGATAGCAACCCATTCTTTCATAATCACTTCTTGGAGTTTGTCAGAATTAGTGGGTTTTTGTTTGTCCACCCGCCTCTTGAGGATTGACCACAAGTTCTCAATGGGATTAAGATCTGGGGAGTTTCCAGGCCATGGACCCAAAATGTCAACGTTTTGGTCCCCGAGCCACTTACTTATCACTTTTGCCTTATGGCACGGTGCTCCATTGTGCTGGAAAATGCATTGTTCTTCACCAAACTGTTGTTGGATTGTTGGAAGAAGTTGCTGTTGGACTGTGTTTTGGTACCATTCTTTATTCATGGCTGTGTTTTTAGGCAAAATTGTGAGTGAGCCCACTCCCTTGGATGAGAAGCAACCCCACACATGAATGGTCTCAGGATGCTTTACTGTTGGCATGACACAGGACTGATGGTAGCGCTCACCTTTTCTTCTCCGGACAAGCCTTTTTCCTGATGCCCCAAACAATCGGAAAGAGGCTTCATCGGAGAATATGACTTTGCCCCAGTCCTCAGCAGTCCATTCACTATATTTTCTGCAGAAGATCAATCTGTCCCTGATGGTTTTTTTTGGAGAGAAGTGGCTTCTCTGCTGCCCTTCTTGACACCAGGGTCTTCGCCTCACTGTGCGTGCAGATGCGCTCACACCTGCCTGCTGCCATTCCTGAGCAAGCTCTGCACTGGTGGCACTCCGATCCCACAGCTGAATCCTCTTTAGGAGACGATCCTGGCGCTTGCTGGACTTTCTTGGACGCCCTGAAGCCTTCTTAACAAGAATTGAACCTCTTTCCTTGAAGTTCTTGATGATCCTATAAATTGTTGATTGAGGTGCAATCTTAGTAGCCACAATATCCTTGCCTGTGAAGCCATTTTTATGCAACGCAATGATGGCTGCACGTGTTTTTTTGCAGGTCACCATGGTTAACAATGGAAGAATTTTATTCTGGAGGAATAATCTTTAAAACATAACATTTAATGTCTTTGCTAATAAAAAATCCTTGATACAATGTGCGAAAAAAGAAAGAAAGATGAATATAGTGAGATGAACACGGTGTAGGACCATTAATGGCTAAGGCCCATGGTCATCTCAGTATATTGATATTAAATTTGAGTGCGCGGCGGCACTGAGAGGGTAACCAGTTTGTCCTACCGGTACCCAGGGAAGGATGTAGGCTGCTTCAACACACGATATTCCGGTAGTCGTTCTTCCTGTATGGATGGTCGGATGAATCTGATAGGGAGATAGCAACCGGCTGACAGTCTAACACATGTGTGTAGGGTCCCTAGGGAAATCCTATGGCTGTCTAACCGATACCCTAAAGACTAGAAGTGTGGTAGCAGCCTGACCACAGGGCACTCGTCCTTGAAAGGACGACCCTGTCTGGAACCTTTCCCTACCTCTATTAACTATATGTCCCTAACTATGCATGAGCATTGTCCCTACAAGCATGTTTCACTGCCCGGACATTAGGCAGTTCATCAGGGGAGATGATATAAAGCAGGTCAATCCCAGATGAAATGGTAATACCTGATGACCAAAAATGACACAATCAGTCAAAGTGGTCAGTAGGTGCACGAAGATGGTCGGCTCCTGTGTGGGCTACCCCATAGATAAGGGGTTAGGAATAATGCAGTAAACCGATGTGTGTAGCTGCATATGGGACGTCCCATATGCAGCTACACACATCGGTTTACTGCATTATTCCTAACCCCTTATCTATGGGGTAGCCCACACAGGAGCCGACCATCTTCGTGCACCTACTGACCACTTTGACTGATTGTGTCATTTTTGGTCATCAGGTATTACCATTTCATCTGGGATTGACCTGCTTTATATCATCTCCCCTGATGAACTGCCTAATGTCCGGGCAGTGAAACATGCTTGTAGGGACAATGCTCATGCATAGTTAGGGACATATAGTTAATAGAGGTAGGGAAAGGTTCCAGACAGGGTCGTCCTTTCAAGGACGAGTGCCCTGTGGTCAGGCTGCTACCACACTTCTAGTCTTTAGGGTATCGGTTAGACAGCCATAGGATTTCCCTAGGGACCCTACACACATGTGTTAGACTGTCAGCCGGTTGCTATCTCCCTATCAGATTCATCCGACCATCCATACAGGAAGAACGACTACCGGAATATCGTGTGTTGAAGCAGCCTACATCCTTCCCTGGGTACCGGTAGGACAAACTGGTTACCCTCTCAGTGCCGCCGCGCACTCAAATTTAATATCAATATACTGAGATGACCATGGGCCTTAGCCATTAATGGTCCTACACCGTGTTCATCTCACTATATTCATCTTTCTTTCTTTTTTCGCACATTGTATCAAGGATTTTTTATTAGCAAAGACATTAAATGTTATGTTTTAAAGATTATTCCTCCAGAATAAAATTGTATCCCGGATAATCTAGAAGGCAGATACTTCACGATCTGACCTCCTTAACCATTGATGAATTATTTAACAATGGAAGAACAATGATTTCAAGCATCACCCTCCTTTTAACAGGTCAAGTCTGCCATTTTAACCTAATCAGCCTGACATAATGATCTCCAGCCTTGTGCTCGTCAACATTCTCACCTGCGTTAACAAGACGATTACTGAAATGATCTCAGCAGGTCCTTTAATGACAGCAATGAAATGCAGTGAAAAGTTTTTTTGGGGATTAAGTTAATTTTCATGGCAAAGAAGGACTATGCCATTCATCTGATCGCTCTTCATAACATTCTGGAGTATATGCAAATTGCTATAATAAAAACTTAAGCAGCAACTTTTCCAATTTCCAATATTTATGTAATTCTCAAAACTTTTGGCCACGACTGTACATCTAGTTTAGATACAGCGCAGTACTGGTCAAATGTAAAAAGTTCCCTAAGGCCTCTTGCACATGACCTAATGTATTTTGCGGTCCACAAAAAATGCAGATGATGTCCGTGTGCATTCCATATTTTGCAGAACGGAACAGCTGGCCCCTAATAGAACAGTACTATCCTTGTCTGTAATGCAGACAATAATAGGACATGTTTTATTTTTATGCGTAACGGAAATACGGAAATGGAATGCACATGGAGTACCTTCCGTTTTCTTTGCTGACCCATTTAAATGAATGGTTCCGTATATGGTCGGCAAAAAAAACGTAACGGAAACGGAATGAAAATACGTTCGTGTGCAAGGGGCCTAAAGCTGAGAAATTCTGTTTTTGTGGTACATTTTCATGCAATTCTTTTTTAGGGATAAAATGGAATCAAAAGAAATGGAAACGGTTAAGGAAGAACATACCTGTCTCCTTCCTGCCACATTCATTTCTGATTTCAACGCAAAAAAATAAATAAAAAAAACTGCAGTAGCATTATAAATAAAAAACATCCTAAGCTTCCATCCAGATTCTGCCTGAGCCTGGACTGAACAGTGAACCATTAAAATGAACAGTTAAATTCACATGGGTGATTTTCCGCACAGACCATTAATCCATACAGAGAAATTTGCAGCTTGCCCTATCTTTGCCGGATTTTCCTGCAAGACTCAAATTCAACTGAACGGGTCTGCAGGGCGGAAAAAAACTGACCGCACACAGACTCCATCCCCGTATCCGTTCAGTTTTTGCGGAACCATCTATTGAAAATTTTATGCACAGCCCAATTTTTTTCTATGTAATTACTGTATACTGTATATGCCATACGGAAAAATGGAACGGAAAAACGGAACGGAACCGGAAACACCCGACTGAAAAAAAAAGGAAAAACGGATCCGGGAAAAACGGCCTGCAAAACAGTGAAAAAGACATACGGTCATGTGAATGAGCCCTTAGAGATATCCTAAATGAAAGAGGTTACGCTTTTTATTTCAACATGCACACAGTGCCCATACTTCCAAGAAGTAATTTAGGAGGATGCATGTTCTCTTACTGGGCGAGCGTTTCCCAGTCTAATTCCGTTGCAGGTATTTCAGGGATCACGTGCCATACATTGGGCACGTGATCCTAGCCTGGTTTCAACCCGCAATGTTTTAGTTTTTTTTATTTATTTGCACATGAATGATAGAGAGATATTAACAAGGAAGTCATTCCAGTAGTGCTATTTATTATGGAATTGCAATTTATGCAATTACCTAATACAATGACTTTGCTTTAACCAAACATCCACTAATCCAGAAATTCGGACAATCTAGAATTTTTCTGCAATGTGGAATGACATAATACTTTAGAATTCTCCAATAGCAGAAAAAGGACATACAACCATCTGATAATGTATGATGATCAGAAAATGTATATGACCTGAATCCCTCAGAATATGTTAAAAGAGAGAGAGATAAAGAGAAAGAAAGAGAGAAAGAGAGAGAGAGAAAGAGGGAGGGAGAGAGAGAGAGAAAGAGAGAGAGATGAGTGAATGTCTCAAAATTTGGTTTGAGTCTGATTTGTCTAAATCGATTGTCTGATTCAATTTGGGTTGAATTTATTCAGAAAGTGTTCTGATTTCCTTCTCTCTCTGTCTTTGTCTCTTTCCCTTTCTGTTTTCCTCTCTCGCCTTGATTCTACCGAATTGAATGACACAAAAATTGTGTTTGGTGGGGTCAGAAAATTCCGGCCCCTATGTACAGTATATATATGTATACATATATATATAAAGAGAGAGAGACAGAGGGAGGCAGAGTTGTATAACTAATTATTTACTTTGCTTCTTTTCTTTTAGATACGGCATTCTTTTTCAGTAGAAGCTGAAGAATACATGTTATTTATTATATTGCTGATTCGAGCTGATCTGGAGCATTTGGGCATTTTATCTTCACGTGAGTTTTATAGGGGGTCTCCAAACATCAACAATAGACTCCTCCACAAAGAGGACAAGTGAGACTGCACCTTCCTGGTGTAAACTTCTCCGTTTCATGATTCATTAAACCTATTTTCCCCGTGTGCAGTCAGACCCAACTCAATACATTTACATGCGAGATTAAGGGGACAAAAACTGTCAGTAGCTGAAAAAACATCCCAAACCTGCGCGCTTCTACAGCAAATAAACACCTCACCAAACACGGGAGCTTTTTGATTGTTAGATGTTAGATTTTTTATTTTATTTGATATATATCTCATACATGCACATACACTAAAGTTGAAAAAAAGAAAATAAATAAAATGAATGTAAAATTAAAAAAATGCATCTACGATTCTTTTTTGGAAGTAAAAGGTGAATTTGAATCTCATATAACGGAACCCCACATAAAAGTATATCCATATTTGTCCTAGTACCGTAAGCATGTGGGAAATAAAGTGTCTAATAAATAAGTGTTGGGGACAGTATTCTTTTTTTTTTTTTTTTTTCTTATTATAAAACAAGATTTCGTAGTTTTCCACTTAATCTTGGTGAAAAGAACCCACTACCTTACATATTGCACAGATAATGTAATGGCTAGCAGCAAACAAAAAAGCCTTTGTTATATGGCCACCTCCTAAAGTTGTCGCAAAGAAACTTTTCCCCTTCGTATCTCCTAACAAATTCTAATTAATGCCGAGCATTCCTCTACTGAAATCATTTAAGGCGCAACAAGCAGTGGGGGGGGGGGGGGGGGGGGGCATTTTGAATGCTGGTGATTGCCCTGTTAGAATTATACGACTGAATGCCAGAACCTCCTAACTTACTGTCTATTAAACCCTAGCTTTCAAAGAGAAATGCATCTACAAAAGCTGCCAATCTTCCTTGCCCCTAAAGCCTGGGTTCACATGGATTCAAGTGACAGGCCCCCCTCCCCCTGTGCACAATACATCAATCTGTCTCTCCCACAAGCACCCACAGCCCATTGTGCAGGCCGCAGGTGCCTATTATGGCACCCATGACTGACTCCCTCAGCTCCTCCCCTGAGAAACAGGAACTTCAGACAATAGAACACTGTGGGAAGATGATGATGGGTGTTTTAGGGCACAGACAGATGGCGAAGGGTACATGGGTGGTACACCAAGGTGTCTTCTAAATAGCCACAGCAGCATCCACCACTTTTACTACTTTGTGCAACACTTGCTGGGAAGGTATAAATGTGATATATATATATATATATATATATATATATATAGTAATACAATATTACATCTTTTGCAAGTTTTATATAATATATATATATAGATGCAAGCGATATCATGGTATATAGTCACCTGCAATCCTATATAAACAACAGTGCTGGCACACACCTCTGCTACGTCGGGCTCTTCACTTTTTATTAACCCATTTGTAAACTAAACTAAAACCCGCTTGAATGTCTTCCCTATGAGAACCCTTATAAGTGATATAGCCGCTAAAGGGAGACTTGGAAGTGTTATCACGTAGCCGGGATTCTCTTTACAGTACATCAGGATAACTGAAAAAGTTACCGTATGCGAAAAATGAACAATAGAAATTAGATGTCTCATGCCTGTCACAGGGTTCGTAGCGATACAAGCCTCTTAGCTACAAATAGCCACTTGAAATACTAACAAAAGTGCCCTGTCAAAAAATTTAAATAAGGACCAAATCAGCAAATTTAGAGTTTTTCTATAATAATCTTGCATCGTATTGGGTTAGGCTTTTATACAAGGGGTGAAGTTTTTAATCCTGTTGTGGGAGGGACCACAGTTGTCCGATTTAAGAAAAACACAGACAAAATAGACACAACCAAGGACAAAAATATGGTTGAAAGGGAGAAGGATGGATAGATAGATAGATAGATAGATAGATAGATAGATAGATAGATAGATATTAAATAGGTAAATAATAGATAGATAGATATTAGATAGATAGATAATAGATAGATATAACTAGATAGATAATAGATAGATACCGTAGATATTAAATAGGAAAATAATAGATAGATAGATAGATATTAAATAGATAGATGATAGATAGATAGATAGATAGATAGATAGATAGATAGATAGATAATAGCTAAATAGTTGATAGATAGATAAATAGTTGATAGATAGATAGATAGATAGATAGATAGATAGATAGATAGATAGATAGATAGATAGATAGATAGATAAAGAAAAGAAAAGAAAAAAGCAGCACACATTAACCGCGGGTGCAATTCCTTATGGGGGCCTGTGACCAAGGTCCCAAATGTATAAAGAAGCTGCTAGATGGGTGAATAAACCATCCACTATTTCATCACCATTTGGAGTGCTGCCTTTTTTTCTTCTAGATAGATAGATAATAGATTATTAGATAGATGGATAGATAGATAGATAGATAGATAGATAGATATGGGATGGATAGATAGATAGATAGATAGATAATAGATATTCGATAGATAGATAGATAGATAGATAGATAGATAGATATAGATATTAGATAGATAGATAGATAGATAGATGATTGTGAGATGAAGTATAGGTATAGATAGTTAAAGGGATTCTGTCACCTCCCCTAAGGCAAAAAACGATTTAAAACCAGCCATGCAGCACAGCTTACCTGGATTAGGCTGTGCTGTTCAATCTTGAAATCCGTCCAGCAGTTAGTTCAAAAAACGAGTTTGATCAATGAGGAAATGCGTCCTGAAGGTGCCCAGAGGGGCGTTTTTTTCTTCTGAGAGAGCCCAGTCCCGCCCCTTTTTCAGTGCCCAGCCCGCCTTCCTTTTACTTCCTAACTGCCGCCTCCAGCCTGCCACAGCCTCCCCTTCCTCTCCTCCCCCTCCCTCTTGCCGAACGAAGTCTCGCACAGGCGCAGTACCCACTGAGGGCTGCGCCTGTGCGATCATCAGGAGACTGAGGGCGGCAGCTTCATCTTCGTCACTGGGCATGCGCCGAGCCCAGTGACGTCCGATGCTCGCTCTTCCCTCAGTCAGCAGGGAAGAGCGAGCATCGGACGTCACTGGGCTCGGCGCATGCCCAGTGACGAAGATGAAGCTGCCGCCCTCAGTCTCCTGATGATCGCACAGGCGCAGCCCTCAGTGGGTACTGCGCCTGTGCGAGACTTCGTTCGGCAAGAGGGAGGGGGAGGAGAGGAAGGGGAGGCTGTGGCAGGCTGGAGGCGGCAGTTAGGAAGTAAAAGGAAGGCGGGCTGGGCACTGAAAAAGGGGCGGGACTGGGCTCTCTCAGAAGAAAAAAACGCCCCTCTGGGCACCTTCAGGACGCATTTCCTCATTGATCAAACTCGTTTTTTGAACTAACTGCTGGACGGATTTCAAGATTGAACAGCACAGCCTAATCCAGGTAAGCTGTGCTGCATGGCTGGTTTTAAATCGTTTTTTGCCTTAGGGGAGGTGACAGAATCCCTTTAAAGGGGTTGTCTCACTTCAGTAAGCAGCATTTACCATGTAGAGAAAGATAATACAAGGCACTTACTAATGTATTGTGATTGTCCATATTGCTTTCTTTGCTGGCTGGATTAATTTTTCCATCACATTATGCACTGCTCGTTTCCATAGTTACGACCACCCTGCAATCCATCAGCAGTGGTCATGCTTGCACACTATAGGAAAAAGTGCCAGCCTCTCTGGTGGCCAGGACCATGGGAGCGCATGGATTGCAGGGTGGTCTGTAACCATGGAAACGAGCAGTGTATAATGTGATGGAAAAATGAATCCAGCCAGCAAAGGAGGCAATATGGATAATCACAATAAATTAGTAAGTGCCTTGTATTAACTTTCTCTACATGATAAATGCAACTTATTGAAGTGAGACAACCCCTTTAAGGTGGATTTAGACGAACCAATAATCGTCCAGATTATTGGGGACGACAATTCTTGCGAACGCTCATTCCCGATAATCTACTCATCTAAATGTGCCACTGCTTACCTAATGAACGAGCAAAACGCTTGTTCATCAGGTGATCCTGTCATGGTTTCTGGACGGCAGATTGTGCGGTCTAAACAGCGATCTTCTTACCCAGAAACAATGATTCTGTATGAGGACAAGCGATTGCTTCCTTCCAGACAATCGGCTGCTCCATCGGCCCCTCTAACCTCGTCTTAAAGGGTTTCTGTCCCCAGATTTAACCTAGCTGATATTAGAGATGTGCTAATGTCAGCTAAACCTAACTAGCCTATTCCTACTTTTATCTATGCCCCCGTTATGCCAGAAATATAACTTTTATAAAATGCTAATTAGACTCTAGGAGCGGGGGGGGGGGGCATGTTCCTTCTCCTAGAGACTCTGTTCTCCCACCTCTGTCGCCTCCCTCCAAGTCCTGATTGACAGGGCCAGGCAGGGCTCGCATCTGTCTGCCAGCGAAGGCACAGATGGCGTTTCTACTACAAAGGGGGCACATAGGAGAGGATTAATATTACAAAGGGGGAACAGTGGTCATTACTACTAAAAAGGGGGCACAGAGGGCATTACTACTACAAAGAGGGCACAGTGGGCATTACTACTATAATGAGGGCACAGTGAGCATTTCTACTACAAAGGGGGGCACAGAGGGCATTACTACTACAAAGTGGGCACAATGGGCATTACTACTATAAAGGGGGCACAATGGGCATTACTATGATAAGGAGGGCACAGAGGGCATTACTACTAGAAAGGGGCACAAAAGGCATTACCATTACAAAGGGGGCACATAGGGAATTACTACTATGAAGAGGCATCGAGGACATTACTACTATAAAGGGGCGCAGAGGGCATTGCTACTATAATGGGGGCACAGAGGGCATTGCTACTATAAAGGGAACATAGAGGGCATTTCTACTATAAAGGGGCACAAAAGGATTACTACTATAAAAAGGGGCACATCAGGCATTACTACTATAAAGGGGGCACATCAGGCATTACTACTATAAAGGGGACACAGGCTTTACAGGGGGTACAATAGGCATTATTACTATGAAGATGGCACAATGGGCATTACTACTGTAAAGGGGCACAATGGGCATTACTACCGTGAAGGGGGCACAATGGGCATTACTATTGTGAAGGAGTGCAGAGGGCATTACTACTGTGAAGGGGGCACAGTGGTCATTACTACTATGATGGGGGCACAATGGGCATTACTACTGTGAAACATAGAAACATAGCATCTTAATTGGAATAAAGTAACCTGTTTGCAACAACACATTGGTGAGTGCCGCTACCTATTCTCTTCTCTTCATTGCGAATAGAAACATAGAATGCGTCGGCAGATAAGAACCATTTGACCATCTAGTCTGCCCAATATACTGAATACTATGGATAGCCCCTTGCCCTATCTTATATGAAGGATGGCCTTATGCCTATCCCATGCATGCTTAAACTCCTTCACTGTATTTGCAGCTACCACTTCTGCAGGAAGGCTATTCCATGCATCCACTACTCTCTCAGTAAAGTAATACTTCCTGATATTACTTTTAAACCTTTGCCCCTCTAATTTAAAACGATGTCCTCTTGTAGCAGTTTTTCTTCTTTTAAATATTCTCTCCTCTTTTACCTTGTTGATTCCCTTTATGTATTTAAAATTTTCTATCATATCCCCTCTGTCTCGTCTTTCTTCCAAGCTATACATGTTAAGGTCTTTTAATCTTTCCTGGTAAGTTTTATCCTGCAATCCATGTACTCGTTTAGTAGCTCTTCTCTGAACTCTCTCCAAAGTATCAATATCCTTCTGGAGATATGGTCTCCAGTACTGAGCACAATACTCCAAATGAGGTCTCGCTAGTGCTCTGTAGAGCGGCATGAGCACCCCCCTCTGTCTACTAGTAATGCCTCTCCCTATACACCCAAGCATTCTGCTAGCATTTCCTGCTGCTCTATGACATAAATATTATGGGGGCCCAGAGTGCATTACTAATGTGAAGGGGGCACAAAGAGGACATAACTACTGTGAAGGGGCATAAATATTATGGGGGCATAGAGTGGGCATTACTACTGTGAAGGGAGCACAATGGGCATTACTACTGTGAAGGGGCCACAGAGTGCATTAATACTCTGAAGGGGGCACAGAGAGGGTATTACCACTGTGTGTATCTGTCACTGTGTGTGTCACCATCACCATGCCCACAGTGTTCCTATGTCTTGACGCAGCTGCCTCAGGACATTCTGTGCGGGGCAAGAAGAAAGAAGAAGAGGCAGTGCCGCCAGCATGGAGTCCAGTGGGAGAGGTACACTAAGGACATAGGTAACACTACCACATGATCTACACTAGTGTTATCTGTGGTTTTACATAGGACTGCAGGTAACACTACCCCATTATTAGCACTAGTGTTATCTGTGGTTTTACATAGGACTTCAGGTAACACTACCACATGATCTACACTAGTGTTATCTATGGTTTTACATAGGACTGTAGATAACACTACTTCATTTTCTGTACTCAGATAGCCATCACTGTGTTATCTGTGCTTTTACATAGGACTGCAGGTAGAATCTACTATAGTATTTGTACTCAGAGATGTATCACTGTGTTACCTGTGGTGTTAAATAGGACTCCAGGTGATATCAATAACATTATCTGCACTTGTACCACCCCTGGTAGGACAGTCTCAGAGTTTGGTGGCGACTTGGCTTTCATACTATTTTTTAAAGGGAGGGGGCGGCATTTAAATTTCTGCCACAGGCAGCAGAAGAGCCAGAATCGGCCTTGTCTCCGAGCCATCGTTCCCATTTAGGAAATAAATGTTAGCCATTGTATAATGAAAAGATATAAAATACAATTTCCCTGTATGAATTCCTCTTGGTTTTCCAGACGTCTGCTTGCAGTCTTTCAAAAGGAGCCTTCAGTATGTACTTCCAGTGGATAACGGTCTGTCTTGGTCCTCAGCTGGACACACAGGTGGCGGGCATTTACAAGGCAGAGCTCTGATATCTGTAACCTATGAGCCATGCACCCCTGTGAGCATTAAGTAACCTGGGTAGATTTATTACCTTCAGGCAGAAATCTTGAGAACCATGAAGAAGTGATAGAAACTATATTGGAAACCGGTAAAACATTTCATTATACCATTAATTAGCTAATATCTCTTTAACCCCTTGACAACCCAAGATGTAATAGTATGGTACAGACAGACGTCTGCAATGGCATACTAAAGCAATGCTCTGGTGAGATGGGCACTACCACTGTGTTCATGCCATCCGAAGCAGGGCCGTAGCTATATACCATGGGGGTAGTCCTGCTGAAATTTTTATACTGATTGGTGGGGTTCCGGCACCTGGGACCCCTTCCGATCAGCTATTTGAGAAGGTAGCGCCGCTTCTGTGAGTGGCAGGGCCTTCTCTCTGCTTTTCCTAGGCCAATGACAACACGGTCATGTGCAACGTAGCCTAGGAGCAGCTCACCCCAGTGAATGAGGCTGAGCGCGATACCAAGCACCGCCACTATACACTCTACGACGGTGTGCTTGGTGAGCTGAGAGAAGACAGAGGAGCTCCACTGCCTTCTCAAAACAGCTAATCAGCGGGGGTCTCGAGTGTCAGACCCCCACGAATCAGAGGATAGGTCATCAGTATAAAAATACAGGAAAACCCTTTCAGTTTCTGATGTTAGTTGTTTATCCTCTTGTACCCCATGATCAAAGCAAATTGCATGATACAAAAGAAAAGGAAAGGGGAAATGAACCTCTGATTGTATCACAGGGATAGTATGATTTTACAATTTTTTTTACTATTATATCATTAATAATCCTCTCGTTTAGTGGTAAAAATGTAAATAAAAAATAATAACACTCTCCAAAAATGTAATATTTTTTTTTTAAACATACAAAAAATTGTTACAAATATAGTTACAAAGCAGTAAATAATGTACATATACTGGGTACCATGCCACGACTGTAACAACCTGTTCTATCAATCTAATTCATTATTTCAAATCATTGGTTAATGGACAAACAGTTAAAATTTAAACAGTAGAAAATGTTTTTACATTTCTGTGAAAATATGAATTGCTATAAATTAGTTATTGGCATGTATGTACAAAAATGGTACCATAAAAAAAGAACAAAATAGTGCTGCAAGAATAAATGCTCATACAAATGGATCCTCCTAAAATAAAAAAATAAAATAAAAAGTTATAAAACAAATCACAGGGTCTTTGGGGCCAAAAATGGAGGAACTTTCAAAGGGTTATGTGAGATGTTCAGTTTGGGAACCGAAATGTCCATGAATTAAATCTTTTTAATGGGCTTCCAGCAGTCCTTCATTGCTAAAATCTAAGCCTGACATGCCTATCTGCTTTGGTTAATAGACAGTGTCCTAAAAGGAGGACCCACTTCTAAGTTGACAAGTTCTATTTTATGCAACGCTCTTAAAATAGGCCTTCTAGCCAGACAAAAGTAAAAAAAAAAAGTTATGGTTTTAATTTTGGGACCACAAAACATTTTACCCACCACTGGTCTTCTTAACACGGGCGTACATTTTAAGCTATAGAGGCTGCTTGTGTAACATTGATCATGGAAAGTACATTGTGTGCTGCCTGTTGCTCTTGAGGAAACTCCCGTTATCTATGACTAATCTTTAGGTGGCTAATCAGCTGTTGAAGCTAATGGTAGCACATGAATATATCATTTATTCTTTCCTTCCTCAGGGTCACAGAAGTGGAGTCACTCATTCTTCTCACACAATAGAGTTGACTCAAAGGCGGACTGTCAATCATGGATTGTGTAGGAAGTCATTTTTATCAGTACCTTTATGGGAGGCAGCATGTTGACATGATTAACCATAGGGTCCCTCAGTGTATCCTCTACTGACAAAGGAGGAAAAGGAAATTATGTATTCAAATTATGACTCAAATATAATGTATATGTATTGTAATGTCGAGAATGGAAATGCGTTGTGGCAATGCATCCGTATGGTATGTTAAAAAATGAAGAGTCATTGAGGATTTCAGAGACCATATAAGCATATGAGTGGGGGTAGAGTGCTTTTATGCAGGTCAAGGACAAGGTGGCTCACACTATCCTTTTACTACATGTTTAATTATTTTGCTTTCCTTTTGCTTTTTGTTTTCTTCATGGCTGTAGGGTCGGTAAGCCAAACATCCAACTCTGACTCCTCTAGTTTTCACACTACAACTCCAACTTAGACTCCATCTCTGGCAAAATATAACATATATTTATATTGTTAAAGGCTCATTGAGATTTCACAAACCATTTGATATGTAACATAAATCATTAAAGGGCTTCTGTCACCCCACTAAAGTCATATTTTATAATATGTAAATCAGGTCTCTACCAGCAAGTAGGGCGTCTACTTGCTGGTAGCCGCCGCAAAAAAACGCCCCCTCGTTGTGTTGATTGACAGGGCCAGCCGCGATCTCCTCTTCCGGCCGGCCCTGTCAGCATTTTAAAAATCGCGCGCCTCTGTTCATTCGGCGCAGGCGCTCTGAGATGAGGAGGCTCGTCTCCTCAGCACTCCCTCAGTGCGCCTGCGCCGATGACGTCTTCTCTTTCGGTGATGTCATCGGCACAGGCGCACTGAGGGAGTTCTGAGGAGACGAGCCTCCTCATCTCAGAGCGCCTGCGCCGAATGAACAGAGGCGCGCGATTTTTAAAATGCTGACAGGGCCGGCCGGAAGAGGAGATCGCGGCTGGCCCTGTCAATCAACACGACGAGGGGGCGGTTTTTTGCGGCGGCTACCAGCAAGTAGACGCCCTACTTGCTGGTAGAGACCTGATTTGCATATTATAAAACTTCGTTTTTATAAGAAACGGCCGAATGAAAGTAAGTAACACCATTATATTCTCATATATCGCACTATAAGGAATGTAACTAGCCCAAAAAAAAAAATTACTTTAGTGGGGTGACAGAAGCCCTTTAATCCATTATTTTAAAATCCATCCTTCGATGATATAAAATAGTGATAAAGTGCAGTGTGCTTAAAGAGTTAAAATCCTCTCATTTATACATAGACACAGCTCTGTCTAGTTACATAAACTTAATATGTTTATTACAATTATCCAGCTTACCAATGGTGGTTGAGTGTGTGCACGCTATACTGGCGTCCCCCCGACGGCATTGCACAGACGCGAGATTCAAACGGCCTGATCCGCCCTCCATAGTGGCGCAGAGCTGGAAACGTACTGAGCCCGGACGATCCCCACGCCCACCGGGAGGAGGGGAGCAGGCCATGTGACCTCGCCGCAGCCAATGCAACAGAGGTGCATGTCTATCTCCATGGTAACATCTATACTTTACGTAAATAAAAATATATACAGGCTGATCAGTGACCTGGTGTTAAAGGGTTTCTACCACTTGCATATGACATATTTGGTGTTCAGACACTAGCGATCCGCTAGTGTCTGATGTAGCATACAAGCTAATTATTACATTAATCCGTTCGGCCGATAGCTCAAAAAAAGCACTTATATATTTATGCAAATGAGCCTCTAGGTGCTATGCAGGCGTTTTTCCAGCACCTAGAGGCTCCGTCTACCTTGCATTTTCCCGCCCAGCGCCTCGCTCCAGCACGCCCATCTCTAACTGTATTCGATCCTCCCCCTGCTTCAGCCTTCCGAAATCTCGGGCCTGCGCCGTTCGTCGCGGCATTTGGCGCAGGCGCAGTCAATGTCTGACCGCTCCGTGCTCAGACATTTCCACTGCGCCGATTACGTTATCGGCGCAGGCGCAGTGGAAATGTCTGAGCACGGAGCGGTCAGACATTGACTGCGCCTGCGCCGAATGCCTCCGAATGCCGCGACGAACGGCGCAGGCGCGAGATTTCAGAAGGCTGAAGCAGGGGGAGGATCGAATACAGTTAGAGATGGGCGTGCTGGAGCGAGGCGCTGGGCGGCAAACTGCAAGGTAGACGGAGCCTCTAGGTGCTGGAAAAACGCCTGCATAGCACCTAGAGGCTCATTTGCATAAATATATAAGTGCTTTTTTTGAGCTATCGGCCGAACGGATTAATGTAATAATTAGCTTGTATGCTACATCAGACACTAGCGGATCGCTAGTGTCTGATCACCAAATATGTGATATGCAAGTGGTAGAAACCCTTTAACTCATCAACACATTGCACATAAGTAGCGCTGCCATAAATGCTTTAATGTGGTGACAAGTGGAGCTGTTGTTGTCATGGATACTGAAGGGTACACATCTGAGATTTATAGACAACTAGGAGATAAGGATGTATATAGACGCCTAAACAGTGACCCGAAGTTTGATATACTCAGAATAATTACAAACACATTGAATACAGCTAAAACAGCTGGGATTATTGATGATCCATTGTATATCTTTTCTTCTGATTACACATCCCAAAACACCTTTAATATATGTTCTGCCGAAAATACATAAGTCCTTGAACAACCCACCAGGTAGGCTCATAGTATCGGGGAGAGGATCTGTGTTTTCTAACATTTCAATTTTTTTGCAAAAGATATTGCAGAGTTTTGCCATCACATCCAGATCTTTTGTGCCAGATACAGGTGATTTTCTTGAGAATATTTCGGCGGTAAAGGTTGGCACTGGTGGGATTTTGGCATCGTTTGATGTCACTAGCCTCTACACCTCAAATAATCATGATAGAGGCGTGGAGGCAGTTCAAAGATGCCTGGCTCAGACTGAGTACACAGAGGAACGTAAGCAATTCATTGTAGACCTTTTGAATATTGTTTTAAGATACAATTATTTCGCCTTTAGGGATAAATATTTTCTCCAACTGCATGGATCTGCGATGGGCTCAAATGTAACACCAACATACGCTAATATCTTTATGTCAGAGCTGGAGACAAGACACATCTATGTATCTCACCACTTCAGTCATGTACGGGGGGGTGGAGATAGATGACGTGTTTGTTGTTTGGGAGGGTTCGGAGGTGGAACTCCGGGGGTTCCATGATTTTCTTAACCAGATGGACCCTAAGATAAAATGTACTCTTACGTCACCTGGTCGTGCTTGCACACTATAGGAAAAAGCACCAGCCTATGTGCACTCCCATGGTCCTGGCCACCAGAGAGGCTGACGCTTTTTCCTATAGTGTGCAAACACGACCACCACTGATGGATTGCAGGGTGGTCTGTAAGCATGGAAACAAGCAGTGCATAATGTGATGGAAAAATGAATCCAGCCAGCAAAGGAAGAAATATGGACAATCACAATACATTAGTAAGTGGCTTGTATTAACTATCTCTACATGATAAATGCCACTTACTGAAGTGACACAACCCGTTTAAATGTGATTTCACCAAAACTCCAAAAGACTGGCTCAAGTGACTGAAGTGCCAATAGTTTTTATTACACTTAAAAAAATGATGCATTTAGAAAAAAAAATGGTCTTGGTCCTCCTACTAGGTAGCCATATGTGAAGCCCTCACTTATACAGCTCCTTGCTTTCCAAAAAGTATACTATTCCACATTGTATGCCCGTCAACAACTATCCTCACATACTACACACCAAATAGATACGGACAGTCCACCCATTATAGGGCTCAATGCAGTACTAATACATGACTTGGATTAAATAGTTATGTCTTTCCCAGTTGTTAGTACATGTGGTTGCCATATTGGAGATAGATGACGATATTATATACACTTAAATTGGTTAGTATAATACAGCTTCAGTGCTAGGGAGCACACCTCACCATCCTCTACAGTCTCCAGGTGGTGCTGGGTCCTGTAGTTCCACACAACGCTGCCCTCAGGGCTGTACACTGTTGCCAAGTTCGGCTCTTTTAGCACATGCACCTTGTATTTCACCAGAAATGAGTGAAAATTCATTGGTTCGGCTGCTTTGCTGAATTTTACAAAAGAATTTGCATTGTGAAAAATTACTTTGTCATGAAACGCATGTGTTTGTAAATCGTGGGTGCAATGACAGGGAACAGCGATTGGGCCGCTCCCCATCATTGTACCCTCATCGTTCATCGCTGATCGTGGCATTTGACATTGATATTAAGCTTCGTAATCTCTCTTCATATATATATATATATATATATATATATAACAGAAAAAGGGATTTGGCGGCCCCAGTCTGTTGGCTCAGGTGCTGTGTCCAAAGGAATGAGCTTTCACCTTCTTATATATGTAGAGAATCGGACAGCACTCCAAGACTTGAAAAAAGTAGAAATCTTTATTGCAATTATTTTTCACATGGGTGAATAAAGATTTCTACTTTTTTCAAGTCTTGGAGTGCTGTCCGATTCTCTACACATATATATATATATATATATATATATATATATAAAAAGAAGGACGTATATATGTGTGTGTGTATGTATGAATGTTCCGCGATCACTCAAAAACGTAACCATCGATTTCAATGAAACTTGGTATACACATCCCTTGCTACCTGGAAAGAAATCTTGTGGGGTCTCAGCTCTCTAGGACGTACCGTTCCTGAGATATTCCCAAAAATGTCCTGCATTAGCCAATACGAGCCTGCAAGTCTATCTCTTCATATCCCAACTGCCATACACACGGTCACATGTCCCTTATCAGCCAGTAAAAGCTCACAGGCTCTTAGTCTCCACATACACACAGTTTTACTCCAGGTTTCTATAACAACCCAGCCATTTTTCTTCACTGCTGTAGGTCAGCTTTAGGCTAGGGCTACACGACATAACATAAAGGGCACAACTACACTGCTACATGTGTAGCATGACAGTTTTTATAATGATAGTCTATGGTGTTGCATTGAGACATGTGACATGCTGCAACTGCGATGCGACAGTCGCAGAAAAATCATCTTGGATGGATTTTTTGCAATTGTCATTTCGCAGTATGTCACATGTCGCAGTGCGACACCATAGCCTATCATTATAAAAATTGTTGAGACAAAATGTTGCGCGACACATGTCGTCGTGTAGCCCTAGCACTAAAGGGGCTGGACACTGTGGAGGTCACTGTTAAGGGGGCAGGGGCCACTATTAAAGGGGCAACTGCTGTGGAGGTCACTGTTAAGGCAGAGGGGTACTGTGGAGGTCACTTTTAAGGGGGCGGACCCCTGAGGAGGTTACTGTCAAGGGAATGGGGTGCTGTGAAACTCACTGTTAATGGGGCGAGCTGCTGTGAAGGTCAAAGTTAAGGGGATGGGCTGCTGGGGAGGTCCTATTTTAAAGTGGGGGGGCACTCTGGGGGGGTTAGTTTTAAGGGGTGGGAAACTGTGGAGTTTACTGTTAAAGGGGTGGGTGCTGTAGAGTAGAGGTCACTGTTATGGGGGATACTGTCGATATCTTTTAACGACACATATAAACATTAAATGAAATACAAGAAATATACCCATGCGAAGTCGGGGTACTTCTAGTAAAAAATAAATAAATAAGAAAAATCTTAATTTATCTGTTTAAGCGTGAAGAACCTGCCGCCGCCGCCATCTTGACTGAAGATCCAGAGTGAAATCTTGTGCAGCGCCCGATGACGTCATCACGTCAGCCGGCATGGTGATGTTATACGTCACTGCACATGAGATTTTGCGCGGGATCTTCAATCAAGATGGCAGCGGCGGGCTCTTCACGCTCAAACGGATGAGGTGAGCATGATTTTATTTTTTACCCCATTTCAGGGAAAATTGATTAGTTACCACGAAGCATGAGGAAGTTCAGCTTCGCGTCAACTCGAACTTTTCCCTGAAATTCGGATCGAAATCCACTTCGGACACTTCTATTTATTCAATACTAATGTTCACTAACTCCGAACTTCTCTGACCGCGTGCCTCTGTACTTCACGTACTTCTGAGGTTAGACGTAGTTTCCGGAACTGGCTGCTCCTGCACATGCGTTGTGTGTAGCTCCAAATGTCAATAGCATAGAGTTCTTTTGATTGCGCTATTCAATGTAAAGCAATATGCGTTAATGGATACGTGTAGAGTATATTTTCATTTATATTTTGTTTTGAAGCTGGAGTTGGTGTCGGTACATTTCTACTGAGCCTGACCACCCAAAACTGACTCTACCTCCATGACTCTGACTTCACAGCTCTGATTTAAAGATCCAATCCTTGATGAAATTGCTCCTATTATTTAATTTGATTTAATCAAATTAGGTCCAATATTGTGTGAATGGGCCTATGGATTTATACTGCAGTCACTGAATGGGCCCACAAACATTCTTATGCAATTTCCTCAACAGTTTCCTCTAGTCTATCCATCCAGTGATTTCCATAATTTCATGATTTTCTTCTTTCAGTGTTGAAGAGTGTAATAAAAGTAGCACAACTTACCTATTAGATCTGGTCTTACCTTTCAGACTTTGTTTACCTAGCAGTGATGTCCTGTTGTCACTTGTGACTGCTGCAGCCAATCACTGGCCTAGGGTAAACAAAACCCGGTTGGCAGAATGTCACGGACGTTCCCATGGCAGGTATCAGAAGATCAGAGAGACTGGCAACACGTGGGTTAAATTGACAAGTTCCTTGTGGATCTTATTGTGTCTCTGTTTTGGTGAATGCCACACCCCTTGCTTCAGGTGTTGCTTGTTGGTGATTTACCTTTCCCCATAAGTAGCCGCTTCTCACTCTTGGAGGTGTGGTTTATAGATTTTCTTCCTGTATTCTTACTAGCTGGTCGGTTGTACTCTGTGGTGCTTCTGGAGTTGCCAGTTTTCTACTTTAAGCTAAGTCTTGTCTTTTCTCATTGTATTGTGTTTGTTATATTCCCTGTTGTTTATATCTGGGCCTGAGACAGAGACTTCCATTCATCCATCTTACTCCAGGGCCTTATAGGGAAATAAGGTCCTAGCTATCCTGCATATGAATATTCCTACCTATTCATATTGATAGGTAGTTAGGGCCCGGATTAGGGTTGTTTAGGAGGTGACCTTCAATTCCCTATAAGGACCTGTTACTTCCCTAGTTTCCAGGCCCAGTTACTGTTCCCCTACCCTCCTGTGTTCAGTGTGGAGTTTTCCCCCCACACTGATCGTGACATTATAAACTGCCAAATAACCGTCATTTTGTTGTCTGTATCAGTTCAGCCATCGATTTCTACTGACTGCTGAGGTGGCGCTAGAGTCAAAAACTGTGGGAATTGAAGTATTTATCGACAGCGGGGCCGGGGTGAACCTGGTTGATGCTCAGTTTGTCCACATGCACGGGTTATCAGCAAGTGCATTAAAAATTACATTCCTGTAATTGCTATTGATTCTGCCCCTCTTACTGAGAGGTGCTTGTCGCAAGTTTTGCATGGTATCAGATTAAGAGTGGATGACTTTCATCAAGAAGTTATCTCGTGTTTTGTCTTGGAAGGTCTCCCTGCACCTATGGTTCTGGGTTTACCGTGGCTTACCAAGCATAATCCAACTTTCGATTGGCAAGCTAGGCAGATTCTGTATTGCGGGGAATATTGCATTGATAATTGTCTCAATACATCCTTTTCTGTGGTTACCATTAAGGCTGTACCCTCTTTTATATCCGAGTTTGCCGATGTGTTTTCTGAGAGTGGATATCAGGATTTACCCCCCCATCGGGAATATGATTGCCCTGTCAATCTTATTCCCAGGGCTAAATTGCCTAAATCTAGGTTGTATCTTTCTGAACCTGAAAGGCAGGCCATGAGAGACTATATTGCCGACAGTTTGAAGAAAGGGCACATAAGACCTTCCAAGTCTCCAGTGGATGCAGGGTTCTTTTTTGTAAAAAAAAAACAGGATGGAGGTCTTCGGCCATGTCTGGATTTTCGTGAACTCAATCAGATTACTATCCGTGATCCTTACCCTCTTCCTTTGATTCCCGATTTGTTAAACCAGATTATTGGTGCCAAGGTGTTCTCCAAGTTGGACTTAATGGGGGCATATAATCCATCCATCTTTCATAACCTGGTGGGGAGGTTTGTGGTCGTGTATTTGGATGACATTCTTATTTATTCTCCAGACATGCGTTTTTTAGGGTTCACCAACTATTACCTAAAATTTATAAAAATTATTCGACAATAGTAAAACCCTTACCGGACATGACTAAGAAAGGGACGGATGTCTCTGTATGGTCTGATTTAGCGCTGCAAGTTTTTTCTGTGATTAAGGAATGCTTCTCCTTTTAACTCCTGTACTCCACTAGATTGCTTCAAGTGTTGTATTTTATTTAACAAGCGGATTTCCAGTTCAAATGAAATGTACTGAACGTTTTCAGCATTTAGCCTTCTTCAGAACACTGGATGAGCCGTACTGTGTAGAGAATTGAAAGTAGGGTAAAATACCCACAGCTGGTAGCAGATAGGGTAGAGGAACCAAAATGTTTCTGGTGTGTTAGGCTCTGTGGCTCTGGTCAGTGCAGGGTTTAAATTGGGCAGCAGCCCTATAGGAATGGTGCCATGTCTATAGGGCTGCTACCCAGTTTAAACCCTGCGCCGACCAGGGCCACAGAGCCCAACACACCAGGACCATTTTGGTTCCTCTACCCTATCTGCTACCGGCTGTGGGTACTTTACCCTACTTTAAATTCTCTACACAGTGCGGCTCATCCAGTGTTTTGAAGAAGGCTAAATGCTGAAAACATTCAGTACATTTTATTCGAACTGAAAATCCGCTTGTTAAATAAAATACAACACTTGAAGTAATCTAGTGGAGTACAGGAGTTTTAATTTTTCCATTGCAACTCGGCCTGAGAACCGTCTCCTGATACCTACGTATCTACCCATTTGGAGTGTCACCCAACCTGTTACCCATATTGGTGCAGCCAGATGTGTCACAACCGTTTATTGTGGAAGTGGACGCATCCAAGGTGGGGGTAGGAGCAGTTTTATCACAGGGTCCATCACCTGGTAAATGGCGACCATGTGCATTTATCTCGGAAAAAAACTATTCCCCGCTGAGAAAAATTATGATGTGGGTAGCAGAGAGTTGCTGTCCATTAAATTGGCTTTTGAGAAATGGCATCCTTGCTTGGAAGGGGCGATTCATCCGATCACGGTATTCACTGATCGCAAAAATCTGGCTTATCTGGAGTCGGCGAAACGACTGAACCCAAGACAAGCCAGATGGGCCCTGTTTTTCACCAGATTCAATTTCACTGTCACCTATCGTCCTGGGATTAAGAACGTCAAGGCGGATGCCTTGTCACATAGTTTTCCTGGAGGTGGTGATTTTGAAAACCCGAGTCCCATACTGTCTAAAGGGGTGGTGATATCCGCCCTCTACCCTGACCTTGAGGAGAAGGTGTTAGAGGCTCAGGGAGACACACCAGACTCATGTTCCTCTGGGAAACTATTTGTGCCACCCGAAATGCAGCACAAGGTGTTGGAGGAACATAATTTTATGGTTCTTACAGGACATCCTGGAAGTAGGTCCAATGCCAACCTCATATCTCGTAGATTCTGGTGGCCGGGGTGGCGTAAAGGTCTGAAGGACTATGTGTCAGCCTGTACTACCTGTGCACGTGCCAAGGTGACACATAATCGACCTTCTAGATCTTTACTTCCGTTACCCATTCTGTCCAGACCATGGACTTATGTATCCATGGACTTTATCACTGATTCTACCTAATTCTTCAGGAAAGACAGTTATTCTGGTGGTAGTTGATCGATTTAGTTAAAATGGTACATTTTATTGCATTACCAGGCTTACCCAATGCTAAAACCCTTGCACAGGTATTTGTTGACAACATTGTGAAACTCCATGGCACTCCCTATGATGTCATCTCGGATCGCGGCACTCAGTTTGTTTCCAGGTTCTGGAAGGCGTTCTGAACTCGTCTGGGAATTTAACTGTCCTTTTCTTCGGCTTTTCATCCTCAGTTGAACGGACAGACGGAGCGCACTAATCAGAGTCTGGAGACTTACTTGAGATGTTTTGTATCTGAGAACCAGGAGGAGTGGTCTTCCTTTTTGTCTTTGGCAGAGTTTGCCATAAACAATCGTAGTCAGGAGTCCACTGGTGAGTCGTCGTTTTTTGTGGCCTATGGGTTCCACCCGTAGTTTGGCACATTTTCTGGTTCTAATACTTCTGGTATCCCTGAGGAAGAACATTTTTCATCATCATTGTCATCAATATGGCAAAAAATTCTAAATAACTTGAAAAATATGGGCAACAAATATAAACGTGTGACTGACAGGAAACGTATGAATGGTCCGGACCTAAGTGTGGGTGATTCTGTGTGGCTGTCCACAAGAAACATTAAGTTGAAAGTACCTTCCTGAATGTTGGGTCCAAGGTTTATCGGCCCATATAAGATCACGGCCATTATTAATCCTGTAGCTGCCCAGAGGTCACCCGTAGAAGGGGCGGTACTGTCACGGACGTTCATGTGGCAGGTACCAGAAGATCAGAGAGACTGGCAACACGTGGGTTAAATTGGAAAGTTCCCTGTGGATCTTATTGTGTCTCTGTTTTGGTGAATGTCACACCCCTTGCTTCAGGTGTTGGTAATTTACCTTCCCCATAAGTAGCTGCTTCGCACTCTTGGAGGTGCGGTTTATAGATTTTCTTCCTGTATTCTTACTAGCTGGTTGGTTGTACTCTGTGGTGCTTCTGGAGTTGCCAGTTTTCTACTTTAAGCTAAGTCTTATCTTTTCTTATTGTATTGTGTTTGTTATATTCCCTGTCTATTGTATCTGGACCTGAGACAGAGACTTCCATTTGTCCATCTGGGGAGGAATGGGTTGTTTCCGGTCCTAACCTTATTCCAGGGCCTTATAGGGAAATAAGGTCCTAGGTATACTGCATATGAATATTCCTACCTTCAAGGTCTATTCATATTGATAGGTAGTTAGGGCCCAGATTAGGGTTGTTTAAGAGGTGACCTGTTCCTTCCCTAGTTTCCAGGCCCAGTTACTGTTCCCCTTCCCTCCTGTGTTCAGTGTGGAGTTTTTCCCCCACACTGATTGTGACACAGAACTGGAGCGGCAGCACTGGATCTAATAGGTAAGCTGTGCTGCTTTTATTATTTTAAGGCATTTCCCTTGATTGCTCCCTTTATTTTAAACCTAACAAGCCTTTTACGGTCTGGCCTATGTAGGGCTGGTCACTTGTTTCATACTTTCATTTACCTATTCCAAGAGCTATAACATTTTATTCGTGTGCACAACTCTACGATAGCCTGATTTTTTTTTTTTTTACTGAATAAGGTCTCATGGACATGAATGTGTGGTGGCCGTTCTGTGTATCTGCACCGCAATTTGCTGTCAACTTGAATGGGTCCATGATCCATCCGCACAGCAAAAAATTAGAACATGTTATACTTTTTTGCGGTGTGGAGGCATGGAGAAAAAAAACCACTCCATTGTGCTTCCGTGGGGTTCCGTGCCTCTGTTCTGCACCGCTTCTTCCAGATTGCATACCGATTTAAGTGAATAGGCCCACGTCCTTGATAAGGTATACACATCGCCGGTGCTTGTATATTGTTGACCCCCTGTTTGCGGGCCGCAATACGGGCACGGCCGGGCAACGGCCATGTGCATGAGCCCTAAGTTAAAGTTTTTATTGCCACCAATTTTGGGTACATGTAATTTATTGATTAATTTTTAAAAGATTTTTGATTTTGCGACGTCACATTCCAGGACCCATAACTGTTTATTCCAGGACCCATAACTGTTTATTTTTCCATTGATGTAGCCAGGAGTTTTTTGTACCATTTGGGGTACATATATTTTATTATTCCCAGAGGGAAAAAGAAAAAGCAATTCCACCATTGTTTTTTTGCACCATGTGTGATGCATTTGACATAATGTGCTATCTTTCTCTACAGGTCATTACAATTGTGAAGGTACTATATAACTTTTTTTAGTATTTTAAAAATGTAATTCTTTTAAGGAAATTTTTTTTTTTTTATTGTTTTAGCACCCATTCACATGACCATATATTTCTGTCTGCATCCGTTCCGCATTTTTGAGCATCGGATGTGGACCTATTCATTTCAATGGGGCCGCAAAAGATGCAGACCATGTGCTGTCCGCATCTGTATGTCCGTTCTGCTGCCCTGCAAAAACGGACAACAATAGAACATGTTCTATTATGGAAAAGGATGTTCCGTGTAAGGCACGCGGCTGGTATCCGTGTTTTGTGGACCGCAAAATCGGATACAATCGTGTGAATGAGCCCTTATCCTTTAATGAATTTTATATTTGGGTTCTATTAGTGGACTAAGTCTGGGTTCACACCTGAGCGTTTTACAGCGCGTTCCTACGCGCTGTAAAACGCTTAACAAGGAGAAACCAATGATTCCCTATGGGAATGCTTCTCACCTGGGCGTTTTACAGCACGTACGATCGCGCTGTAAAACGCCCGACGCCCCAAGAAGTACATGAGCTTCTTTGGGGCGTCTTGTCAAGCATTCCCGTACATAGACTTTCCGGAACGCGCGACAATGGGCGTTCGCTTGTCTCTGTATGCACGATTGCAAACGCCGGTACAATCGCGCCGGTCAGAACGCTCAGGTGTGAACCCAGCGTAAAGGCTCCCACCCTTTCCTTATAAAAGGCTTTGGACTCCTCAATAATTATAGCATTATTTCCTGTCAGTATTAGGGCTCATGCACACAAACATATTTTGTTTCCATGTCCATTACATTTTTTTTTGCGGTCAGTATGTGGAACCATTCAATTTAATGGGTCACACGGACATCCCTCTTATTTTTTGTGGATCTGTGTTTTGCGGACCACAAAAAAAATACGGGTGTGTGCATGAGCCCTTAGGGAACCTGCACATGATATGGATCATGTACGTTTTTTCTGGGCAGATTTACGTACAGAAAAAATGCAGGCTAATACAGTACCAGCAAATTGTATCAGATTAGAGAAATCTCATGTACACATTGCTTCTTCTGTGTGGAAATCAACCTGGCTGAGATTAATCTGTAGCATGTCATTTTTTGGTGCGATTTTTGGTGCAGATTTCAACCTTTTCAATGAAAGGGTGAGAGCTGCAGCAAAACCGCATCACATCCATCAAGCAGTTTTTGGTGCAGAAACGCAAGGAAATCCTCAAGAAAAACCATATGGATTTTCTCTTTTGAACCCCTAGATACTCCTAGGTCTTCTGCACACAGCTACGTATTACATGGCCGCCCATTTATTTGAACTGTTGCTGACAGTATAGGGGGTTTGAGCAGCAGGAATAGGCACTGTCCCTATGGATAAGGCAGTAAATTATAAAAAGCAAATCAAGATACAAAGCATACCGCACACCATGTCTGTGTTATTGATTACATATTAAACTAAGGTGGAGAACATGTTTAAAGGGGTTGTGCAAGAATGGGGGGTCCACTCCTTCTCATTCATGTAGGCCTGTGATACTCCTCTGTGCTGGAAGTCAACGCAGGCAACAACTGGCCATGGCGGTGTCCGGCTGCCCTTGCATCATATGACCATTTGTCATGACTCAAGGAGAGACGGACACCACCATGGCAAGAGATAGGCTGTAGTGATTTCAAACCGGATGCTGACATCAATGGAGCCCAGAGGAGCATTGCAGGCCTGCAGGAGAAGGAGCGGGGAGCCGGCACCAGACGCAGGTAAGTCATCTTCCCTTTGCAGGTCCGGCAGAATGGGGGGATTGCGAAAACACACCCATTCTTGCACAACCCTTTAAGAGTATATTGACTTTTTATGGTAAAAAGGCCAGCTCTGAATGCTAGCTGAAGGGTTATGTGACATATGAAATGTAGGACACAAGCATTGTTTTGCTGCTGGTGCTTTTGTTAATTAGGTGGCTTTTTGGTCTTTCTGGCTTATTTTCAAAAACATAGAAAGCTGGAGATTTTGGAGTTTTTTCTTCCCGACAATCTGTTGCTCTGTCCTCAGGTGTAAAGAGACCTTTACGCTGGGTTCACACCTAGGCGTTTCTCAAACGCGCGTTTCTATGCGCGTTTTTGTCGCGCGTTTTATGCACGTTTTTTTTAATAGTGAACACGCGTTTGACGCGCGTTTGGGTGATTGACAGCAGTGTTGTCCAAAGAGTCTATGGCCCAAACGCGCGTCAAACGCGCCAAAAAAAGCTCCTGTACTTGTTTGAGCGTCGGGCGTTTTACAGCGCGATCGTACGCGCTGTAAAACGCCCAGGTGTGAACCCTTCCCATAGGGAATCATTGGTTCTTGCCTGTTGTGCGTTTTACAGCGCGTAGGAACGCGCTGTAAAACGCTCAGGTGTGAACCCAGCGTCAGGCTGTTTTCACACTGTCAGGCCTCATGCACACGACCGTAGTTATGGTCCGCATCCAATCCGCAGTTTTTGCGGCTCAGATGCGGACCAATTCACTTCAATGGGGCCGTGTGCTGTCTGCATCCGTTGCTCCAATCCGAGGCCGTGCAAAAAAAATATAGCAGGTCCTATTCTTGTCCGTTTTGCGGACAAGAATAGGCATGTCTACAATGGGCCGCCCGCTCCGTTATGCAAATTGCGGAAGGTACACGGGTGGCTTCTGTTTTTTGCGGACCGCAAAAAACGGCACGGTCGTGTGCATGAGGCCTCAGTGTATGGTCAGTGTTTGATCAGTGATTTCCATCAGAGATTGTGGGCCAAAACCAGGTGCAGGTCATAAAACACAGAACATGAGCAAATATTTCCATTATACCTTATCCCTGTATAGCCTCCACTCCTGGTTTTGGCTCACAATCACTGATCAAACACTGACCAAGCACTGACTGCACGAAAGTGGCAGTCTGAAAAGGAAAAAGACAATCCTGCCATCATGGTAGATTTATAGAGTTATATTTCTATACCAATATACATTTAGCAAAAAATTATGAATTGTTTAATCAACTTCTAAAAGCAAAGATAAGGTTAAATCATTTTCAGAGCCAGAAAATCATCACCAGGTGTGCAAGAGGAGGACGGACGGAGACATGAGAGAAATGCTGAGAAAAGGGTGTGAGGCAACTTGTTACTCCACATTCCAGTTCTAGTCTGTCGCAAGCTGCAGAGGCGTGGAAGTTCCTCAAAGGCAAAGGAAATGGTATATACAGTATATATATACACAGTATATCTCTATATACACACTGTGAAGGGGGGGCATTTGTCATCTCCTCTGTGCCATCAAGTGGCATCAAAAAGTCACAAACTGTGGTGTATGGCCTGTTGTGCAAAATTTTGTGACTTTTTGGGGGTTTTACTCACCACTTGCCACTTTTCAAAGTGGCGAGCGGTGAGGGGCCAGAGTAGATGGTCTATCACATATATTATAAGCTACGCCAGGAAAGATCACCACAAATATTAAAAGGAGAGATTAAGACCAGGCTTGATAAGTGTATAAGATAGATACCTATATATATATATATATATATTAGTGCCCGCTATAGTTCTCTAAAGTGTCTATATATATATATATAAATATATATATATACGTCCAAAGAACAAGGCAGCACTCCAAATTCTCGTGAGGGGGTGATGACCCAAATTTATTTTCCAGGCAACGTTTCGGCCTACTCAATGAGCCCTTTGTCAAGCAATATATAAATATCGATAAGTATATATTAGTGCCTGGTACGTATATATATATATATATATATATATAAAGAAAAAAGCAGCACACATTAAAACCATCCACTTTTTTCATCACTATTCTTGGAGTGCTGCCTTTTTTCTGCTATATACCGTATTTTTCGCCCCATAAGACGGACGCACTCCCCCCCTAAAGTCTTATGGGGCGAATGCTTCCATTTTACATCGCAGTCTGCGATGTATGAGCCGGGAGAGAGGAGGGGCTGGAGTCTGGAACTAGGGGCGGGGCCCGGTGCAGTCAGTGTACTTTTACACCGGGCCCCGCCGCTCACCGCAGTATTTATAAACATTAATCCTTATCCTGTTAATAAGTTTAAAGGGGTTGTCCAGGTTCAGAGCTGAACCTGGACAGCCCTCCATTTTCACCCCGGCAGCCCCCCTGACATGAGCATCGGAGCAGTTCATGCTCCGATGCTCTCCTTTGCCCTGCGCTAAATCGCGCAGGGCAAAGGCATTTTTCAGAGTTCCGGTGACGTACCGGGCTCTCCATGGGGCTCACAGGAATCCCGGTGACGTCACCGGCACTGATGGGCGGGATTTGGCTCTGCCCTAGCCAGTAAAACGGCTAGGGCAGAGCTAAAGCCCGCCCCTCAGAGCCGGTGACGTCACCGAACACACTGCTGGGCGGAAGTTACCGCCCGGCAGTGTGTTATTAAAAACAAAGGAGCCTGTGCCCTGCGCGATCTAGCGCAGGGCACTGGAGCGCATCGGAGCATGAGATGCTCCGATGCTAGGCTCAGTGGGGCTGCTGGGGTGAAAATAACGGTATGTCCGGGTTCAGCTCTGAACCCGGACAACCCCTTTAACTAAAGCTGCGCTCTCCCCGTTCCCCTGTATCAGTACAGCACTTACCCCATAAACAGTGCCATCCACAGATCCCCCACTCCATAACAATGCCATCCAAAGATCCCCCACCCCATAGCAGTACCATCCACAGATGCCCCATAACAGTGCCATCCAGATCCCTCATAAACAGTGCCATCCACAGATCCCCCATAACAGTGCCATCCACAGATCCCCCATAAACAGTGCCATCCACAGATCTGCCACCCCACAACAATGCCATCCACAGATCCCCCACCCCATAGCAGTACCATCCACAGATGCCCCATAACAGTGCCATCCAGATCCCTCATAAACAGTGCCATCCACAGATCCCCCATAACAGTGCCATCCACAGATCCCCCATAAACAGTGCCATCCAAAGATCCCCCATAAACAGTGCCATCCACAGGTCCCCATAACAGCGCCATCCACAGATCCCCCACATGACAGTGCGTCATCCACAGATCCCCCATAATAGTGTCATGCACAGACCACCATTAATTCCAAACCCTCCAAAAGCACACCTTTTGGTTAAAAATATTATTTTTTCTTATTTTTCCTCCTCAAAAACCTAGGTGCGTCTTATAGGCCGGTGCATCTTGTAGGGTGAAAAATACTGTATGTATATATATATTCAAAAGATGAGGCAGCACTCCAGTAGATAAAGTGAAAAATAGTGGACCCTTTATTGACCCCTTATATATTGTGATCTTTGGTCTGGGAAATCAGGTACTTTCCTCCCAGCATGTGCTGCTGGGCTGATTTACAAACAGGTGAGGTAAAATACCGGACCGGATTTTAAATGCCGTTCCGGGTTTTGGCAGCACCTGGCTGTCCTTAAATAGGCAGCTGGGCTCAGAATCCAGGTCTCTGTGTTGGGATCTGGGAGCCTTATGTATGGATGAAGGTTTGCTACCTGTTTGGCGTGAAAACAACAGGTTGGTGCTGCTATCAGCAAGGACTCTTTGAGGCAGAATTGCATGGTGTAAATTACCACCAACACCGCAAGGCGACTTTTTGTTTGAATATGACTGCTTGTTTTGTCACTTGCCTAAAGTGTGAATAAAACACTGAACTGTTTGATCCAAAGAACGTTGCCTCTATACTGCGTCCGCTAATCCTGTCTACCAGAGCGAGTCCCCACCAAATATATGTGTATATATATATATATACAGACGTGGACAAAATTGTTGGTACCCTTTGGTCAATGAAAGAAAAAGTCACAATGGTCACAGAAATAACTTTAATCTGACAAAAGTAATAATAAATTAAAATTCTATAAATGTTAACCAATGAAAGTCAGACATTGTTTTTCAACCATGCTTCAACAGAATTATGTAAAAAAATAAACTCATGAAACAGGCATGGACAAAAATGATGGTACCCCTAGAAAACACAGAACATAATGTGACCAAAGGGACATGTTAATTCAAGGTGTGTCCACTAATTAGCATCACAGGTGTCTACAACCTTGTAATCAGCCATTGGGCCTATATATATGGCTCCAGGTAATCACTGTGTTGTTTGGTGATATGGTGTGTACCACACTCGACATGGACCAGAGGAAGCAAAGGAAAGAGCTGTCTCAAGAGATCAGAAAGAAAATTATAGACAAGCATGTTAAAGGTAAAGGCTATAAGACCATCTCCAAGCAACTAGATGTTCCTGTGAGTACAGTTGCACATATTATTCATAAGTTTAAGATCCATGGGACTGTAGCCAACCTCCCTGGACGTGGCCGCAGGAGGAAAATTGATGACAAATCTAAGAGACGGATAATCCGAATGGTAACAAAAGAGCCTAGAAAGACTTCTAAAGAGATTCAAGGTGAACTTCATGCTCAAGGAACATCAGTGTCAGATCGCACCATCCGTCGTTGTTTGAGCCAAAGTGGACTACATGGGAGACGACCAAGGAGGACACCATTGTTGAAAACGAATCATAAAAAAGCAAGACTGGAATATGCCAAACTACATGTTGACAAGCCACAAAGCTTCTGGGAGAATGTCCTGTGGACAGATGAGACAAAAATCGAAGTTTTTGCCAAGGCACATCAGCTGTATGTTCACAGACGAAAAAATGAAGCATATCAAGAAAAGAACACTGTCCCTACTGTGAAACATGGAGGAGGCTCTGTTATGTTCTGGGGCTGCTTTGCTGCGTCTGGCACAGGGTGTCTTGAATCTGTGCAGGGTACAATGAAATCTCAAGACTATCAAGGAATTCTAGAGAGAAATGTACTAGCCAGTGTCAGAAAGCTTGGTCTCAGTCGCAGGTCATGGGTCTTGCAACAGGACAATGACCCAAAACACACCGCTAAAAACACCCAAGAATGGCTAAGAGGAAAAAATTGGACTATTCTAAAGTGGCCTTCTATGAGCCCTGACCTCAATCCTATTGAGCATCTTTGGAAGGAGCTGAAACATGCAGTCTGGAAAAGGCACCCTTCAAACCGGACACAACTGGAGCAGTTTGCTCATGAGGAGTGGGCCAAAATACCTGCTGAGAGGTGCAGATGTCTCATTGACAGTTACAGGAAGCGTTTGATTGCAGTGATTGCCTCAAAAGGTTGCGCAACAAAATATTAAGTTAGGGGTACCATCATTTTTGTCCATGCCTGTTTCATGAGTTTATTTTTTTACATAATTCTGTTGAAGCATGGTTGAAAAACAATGTCTGACTTTCATTGGTTAACATTTATAGAATTTTAATTTATTATTACTTTTGTCAGATTAAAGTTATTTCTGTGACCATTGTGACTTTTTCTTTCATTGACCAAAGGGTACCAACAATTTTGTCCACGTCTGTATATATATATATATATATAACGAGAAACACGAACAGCACATCCAGGATCAAAAAGGGAAAAATTGTTTTATTCACCCATGTGGTACAACAACGTTTTGGCTCAACAATAAAGCCTTTCTCAAAACTTGAATCACTTTGCATAGAAGTAATTACTAAATCATAGATTAAATCATTATTGAGTAATTAGGGCATATTTGGAGGTAAGGTTCTTGGTGACCCTTTGACTCCTCAATATTTCGCTGAAGTATCCAGATGTTACATTGTGATAAAAGAGGATTATAAAAAATCCCATTGACATACTGCAGAAGAATTTGGAACGTATTTCAAACATACTATTTGAGGCCATGTTTTCTTTCTAAAAGGATATAGCTGAGGTCAAGTGGAACATTGGCTCATAGGCTTCTTGTTGCCCATAAAAAGAACTATTGTCCTCTATAGATCAGCTAAAGATCTTCTGTTTTTTTAACTTTTTGTGTTTTGCTCTTTACAGAACAATGACACCTATTTTCTTGTAGCCACAAATACCCTGCGTGCTCCAGCCCTGAGGGATGAAACACACGTATGACTTGAAGCTAACAAAAATGGCATCCAATTGTTTCCTGTGGAGGAAAGAACACACGCTACTTGTAGATGATCCAGGAAACAATGCTACCTATTTGTTCCCATTTACAGAGTGGCAGGATAGGACCAGGAACAAAGCTTTTCCTATATGGGTTGCATAGGAGTCAGTTAGTTTTGGTACATAATAAATACTGTTGTGTGAAATTCGATTTGCCGCAAAGCTGAACTTCCTTGTGCTTTGTGGTAGCGAATCGATCTTCCCTGAAACCGGCCGCCGCCATCTTGATTGAAGATCAGATGCAAAATCCTGTGCACGGTGACGTATGATGTCACCACGCCGGCCGACTCACAGACTACGCGAGATTTCACGCTGGATCTTCAATCAAGATGGCGGAGGCTGGCTATTCGTGATTAAATGGATGAGGTGAATATTATTTTATTTATTTTTTATTTTACACTTTAATATCAAAGCCAGATTCCGCAATCTGCGATGAGTGCGGCATCTGAGGTGGCTCATCTCTAATAATAAACCTTAACTATAAAAGGATAATTCTTTCTAGGAAGAACATTGAGTAACACCTTACTTCATGGATTACTCACACCACATATTCTTCTAATATGTAAGTCTCACACAAACCAATAAATCTCTCAATTAAACGGAACTAGAAATATCAGTAGTACCTTTCTACTTCACTACAGTACACGGACTACAACTCCTCTTACCAGAGGATGCCAGTGTAAGACTGACCTCTACAGACATGCCAACGCTCCCACCAATATTGAGCTAGGTGAGATGATCATGCCCATTACAGGCCTACAATACAAGAGCTGTGGTCATATAGAGCTCGTAACCATCAGTGAGTTACCTGCAGACACCAGAACATGGACCGATGCCCCCTAGTCTTCTCAAAAGCTTTGTATTTTATAGCTGGGGCTCAGGGGTGAAATAGATATACATTTCTACTGTTGACATTTCCAATAATCCAACGTGATGTAAAATGAATCTCCCTGCATATATGTGACCTTAGGGTATTTTCATGCTGGTTTAATGTGAAAACGTTGTCAATTTTCCACACAGTAACTATGAATGAAACAGTCACTTCTAACTCTAGTCCCTTCCGGTTTCTTTGTCAGGCAATCACATGCCTTACGCATCATCACCAGTACAATCATCATCGACCCTAGACGAAAAAACCAACCTTTCCTGTGGAACCAGTGCACTTGCTGTGCTGGTATGAGTAGGAAGATCCTGGGTGACACATTGTAGCTCTGTCAGTGACATTGGGTTAACAAGATGTTGGTGTCACATCGGTTAACCTGATGTGACACCAACATCTCAGCTGTCACAACACGGACTGACATGGTCATAATTGACCCCCAACATGAAGAACAGCTGTTTGCATAGTCAGACGATGCTCCCTGTACATCTCTATTAAATTCAACTGAAAGCGTAAAGCCGTTTGAGCTCATTATTGCCATGATTTTGCTACTGAAGTGAAGTATCCATACCTTTTATTTATGACATAAACCAAGAAGTTCAGCAAGGGTATGTACACTTCTATCTGCCTGGGTTCCCACTGATCACAAGAATGAAGGGGATGCAAGGTTCATTGTCAACTACATAGCTGTCGGCCCTTCCATATCCTCAATAGATTGTCACCGCCACTTTAATATTGCTTGTGGACTCCCGCCAATGCTGGCATTGACCTGTCATTAAACAGGATTTCTAAGCATTATCAACTCTCGTAAACGAGGCATACTGCCCGGTAGGGTTGATTATGCTGAGTGCAATGACCACTGTCTAATAACAATTCGATCTATTCTTTTTATACTAATGAGATGCTCAGAGCATGGAGGGATGGGCCTAGCACCACTTCACCTCTGCCTTTCAGCCTCAGTTACTCTCCCACTGATTGACAGGATTAGGTATCATCACTGCTGCGATACCTGGCCCTGAAACCTCACGCATTAGCGCATGCGCAGTGGATCTAATTCGCCTGTCCCCGCTCCTGAGATTTCAAATGCACTAACTGAACTCTCACTAGCTCACACACGAGATTTGAGGGCCAGGCATCGGAACAGTGATGATAATTGCCAATTGTCAATCAATGGCGGAAAAGAGCGGCAAAGGTTGAAAGGCAGGGGGGCGAAATGTTGCTCTGCGGGGCTACGCCTACCAGTTGTTGCTCCAAGCATTAGCATAAAAATAAAAGTAGTACTTTCGCCAAAATGACAGATCGAATTACTACACAACAGGGGTCGTTGCACTCCACCTGATCAACCCTACCAGTCAATATCCCTGGTTTACTATGGTTGATCATGCTGACAGATGCTCTTTCAGGTGCCCGTTCCATTTTAAGGCCAATTTCTCACAACATAGTTTGGATATCATTGGAACTTGCGGTAGTTATAGAGGTTATCGCAGAATCAGTCATTTTTTGCTTATTAAAAAACAACCTGGGAGACTATTCCAGACACTGATTATTTTAGATCTATTCTTTTTGTCCTTCGTGGGGATGAGCGAACCCGGACTGTATAGTTCGGGTTCGTACCGAATTTTGGGGTGTCCGTGACACGGACCCGAACCCGGACATTTTCGTAAAAGTCCGGGTTCGGGTTCGGTGTTCGTCGCTTTCTTGGCGCTTTTGTGACGCTTTCTTGGCGCTTTTTGAAAGGCTGCAAAGCAGCCAATTAACAAGCGTCATACTACTTGCCCCAAGAGGCCATCACAGACATGCCTACTATTGGCATGGCTGTGATTGGCCAGAGCACCATGTGACCCAGCCTCTATTTAAGCTGGAGTCACATAGCGCCGCCCGTCACTCTGCTCTGATTAGCATAGGGAGAGGTTGCGGCTGCGACAGTAGGGCGAGATTAGGCAGATTAACTCCTCCAAAGGACTTGATTAATCGATCGATCTGCAGCTGTGCATCATTGAGCTGCTGAAATTCAATTGCTCACTGTTTTTAGGCTGCCCAGACCGTTTGTCAGTCACTTTTTACTGGGGTGATCGGTGGCCATTTTGTGTCTTGTGGTGTGCTAGCACAAGCTGCGACCAAGTGCATTTAACCCTCAATGGTGTGGTTGTTTTTTGGCTAATTCCTACATCAGGGTGAAGCTGTCACACCAAGTGCATTTAACCAGCAATAGTCTGGTTATTTTTTTGGCCGTATACTACATCAGGGGCAAGCTGCGCCTGTCACCAAGTGCATTTAACCCTCAATGGTGTGGTTGTTTTTTGGCTAAATCCTACGTCAGGATGAAGCTGTCACACCAAGTGCATTTAACCAGCAATAGTCTGTTTATTTTTTGGCCATATACTACATCAGGGGCAAGCTGTCACCAAGTGCATTTAACCCTCAAAGGTGTGGTTGTTTTTTGGCTAAATCCTACATCAGGGTGAAGCTGTCACACCAAGTGCATTTAACCAGCAATAGTCTGTTTATTTTTTGGCCATATACTACATCAGGGGCAAGCTGTGCCTGTCACCAAGTGCATTTGACCCTCAGTAGTGTGGTTTGTCAAGCTGTCACATCAAGTGCATTTAACCATCAATAGTGTGGTTATTTTTTGGCCATATCCCAGTCTAATTCTGTCAGTAAACCTATACCTGTCACCCAGCGCCTAAATACTAGGCCTCAAATTCATATCCAGCTAAATCTGTCGTTACGGCTGTAGCTGGGCGAGTTAGTTAGTGTCCGTTCAAGCACATTTCTTGTTCTGGGTTGAAATACAATTCCCAATTTAGCAATTTAAAAGTTTAGTGGTTTCTGCTGTATCAGAGCTATTTGAAATCTATCCCTAAAAGGGTAGATCATATTGAAGGTGCACATAGGGACATTCAGAATAACTTCACACACCCGCTACTGTGCATTTCCAAGTCTAATTCTGTCAGTAAACCCATACCTGTTACCCAGCGCCTAAATACTAGGCCTCAAATTTATATCCAGCTAAATCTGTCGTTAGTGCTGTAGCTGGGCGAATTATTTAGTGTCCGTTCAAGCACATTTCTTGTTCTGGGTTGAAATACAATTCCCAATTTAGCAATTTAAAAATTTAGTGGTTTCTGCTGTATCAGAGCTATTTGAAATCTATCCCTAAAAGGGTAGATCATATTGAAGGTGCACATAGGGACATTCAGAATAACTTCACACACACGCTACTGTGCATTTCCAAGTCTAATTCTGTCAGTAAACCCATACCTGTCACCCAGCGCCTAAATACTAGGCCTCAAATTTATATCCAGCTAAATCTGTCGTTAGTGCTGTAGCTGGGCAAGTTATTTAGTGTCCGTTCAAGCACATTTCTTGTTCTGGGTTGAAATACAATTCCCAATTTAGCAATTTAAAAATTTAGTGGTTTCTGCTGTATCAGAGCTATTAGAAATCTATCCCTAAAAGGGTAGATCATATTGAAGGTGCAGATAGGGTCATTCAGAATAACTTCACACACCCGCTACTGTGCATTTCCAAGTCTAATTCTGTCAGTAAACCCATACCTGTCACCCAGCGCCTAAATACTAGGCCTCAAATTTATATCCAGCTGAATTTGAATACAATACATTGGGCCAAATAATATTTTTGTTGTTGTGGTGAACGATAACAATGAGGAAAACATCTAGTAAGGGACGCGGACGTGGACATGGTCGTGGTGGTGTTAGTGGACCCTCTGGTGCTGGGAGAGGACGTGGCCGTTCTGCCACATCCACACGTCCTAGTGTACCAACTACCTCAGGTCCCAGTAGCCGCCAGAATTTACAGCGATATATGGTGGGGCCCAATGCCGTTCTAAGGATGGTAAGGCCTGAGCAGGTACAGGTATTAGTCAATTGGGTGGCCGACAGTGGATCCAGCACGTTCACATTATCTCCCACCCAGTCTTCTGCAGAAAGCGCACAGATGGCGCCTGAAAACCAACCCCATCAGTCTGTCACATCACCCCCATGCATACCAGGGAAACTGTCTCAGCCTCAAGTTATGCAGCAGTGTCTTATGCTGTTTGAAGACTCTGCTGGCAGGGTTTCCCAAGGGCATCCACCTAGCCCTTCCCCAGCGGTGAAAGACATAGAATGCACTGACGCACAACCACTTATGTTTCCTGATGATGAGGACATGGGAATACCACCTCAGCATGTCTCTGATGATGACGAAACACAGGTGCCAACTGCTGCGTCTTTCTGCAGTGTGCAGACTGAACAGGAGGTCAGGGATCAAGACTGGGTGGAAGACGATGCAGGGGACGATGAGGTCCTAGACCCCACATGGAATGAAGGTCGTGCCAATGACTTTCACAGAAAGAGAAGAAAATGACCCCAGAAGTCCCCCAGCATATATAGCAAGGGCAATGCCCGTATAATAAACAAATATAGGGGGACACCCGAAAGTAAATAACTCGGTACAAGCTCCGAGCATGACGGCAGAAAACAGAAGAAAAGAGCTTAGAGTACCATTAATTAGAAAAATATATACGCTTTTATTGAATTCATGATAAAAAACACACATATAGTGAATGCCAAGGACAGGGTAAGGGAGCAGGGGAAAAGAAAACGAGCGCCATCCTGGATGGACACACTGGTCACAACTAGAGTTGAGCGAACACCTGGATGTTCGGGTTCGAGAAGTTCGGCCGAACATCCCGGAAATGTTCGGGTTCGGGATCCGAACCCGATCCGAACTTCGTCCCGAACCCGAACCCCATTGAAGTCAATGGGGACCCGAACTTTTCGGCACTAAAACGGCTGTAAAACAGCCCAGGAAAGGGCTAGAGGGCTGCAAAAGGCAGCAACATGTAGGTAAATCCCCTGCAAACAAATGTGGATAGGGAAATTAATTAAAATAAAAATTAAATAAATAAAAATTAACCAAAATCAATTGGAGAGAGGTTCCATAGCAGAGAATCTGGCTTCCCGTCACCCACCACTGGAACAGTCCATTCTCAGATATTTAGGCCCCGGCACCCAGGCAGAGGAGAGAGGTCCCGTAACAGACAATCTGGCTTCATGTCAGCAGAGAATCAGTCTTCATGTCATAGCAGAGAATCAGGCTTCACGTCACCCACCACTGTAATAGTCCATTTTCATAAATTTAGGCCCAGCACCCAGGCAGAGGAGAGAGGTCCCGTAACAGACAATCTGGCTTCATGTCAGCAGAGAATCAGTCTTCATATCATAGCAGAGAATCTGGCTTCCCGTTACCCACCACTGGAACAGTCCATTCTCAGATATTTAGGCCCCGGCACCCAGGCAGAGGAGAGAGGTCCCGTAACAGACAATCTGGCTTCATGTCAGCAGAGAATCAGTCTTCATATCATAGCAGAGAATCAGGCTTCACGTCAGCCACCACTGCAACAGTCCATTGTCATAAATTCAGGCCCAGCACCCAGGCAGAGGAGAGAGGTCCCGTAACAGACAATCTGGCTTCATGTCAGCAGAGAATCAGTCTGCATGTCATAGCAGAGAATGAGGCTTCACGTCACCCACCACTGCAACAGTCCATTTTCATAAATTTAGGCCCAGCACCCAGGCAGAGGAGAGAGGTCCCGTAACAGAGGATCTGGCTTCATGTCACCAGAGAATCAGTCTGCATGTCATAGCAGAGAATCAGGCTTCACGTCACCCACCACTGCAACAGTCCATTTTCATAAATTTAGGCCCAGCACCCAGGCAGAGGAGAGAGGTCCCGTAACAGAGGATCTGGCTTCATGTCACCAGAGAATCAGTCTGCATGTCATAGCAGAGAATCAGGCTTCACGTCAGCCACCACTGCAACAATCCATTGGCATATATTTAGGCCTAGCACACAGGCAGAGGAGAGAGGTCCCGTAACAGACAATCTGGCTTCATGTCAGCAGAGAATCAGTCTTCATATCATAGCAGAGAATCAGGCTTCACGTCAGCCACCAATGCAACAGTCCATTGTCAGATATTTAGGCCCAGCACCCAGGCAGAGGAGAGAGGTCCCGTAACAGAGGATCTGGCTTCATGTCACCAGAGAATCAGTCTGCATGTCATAGCAGAGAATCAGGCTTCACGTCAGCCACCACTGCAACAATCCATTGGCATATATTTAGGCCTAGCACACAGGCAGAGGAGAGAGGTCCCGTAACAGACAATCTGGCTTCATGTCAGCAGAGAATCAGTCTGCATGTCATAGCAGAGAATGAGGCTTCACGTCACCCACCACTGCAACAGTCCATTTTCATAAATTTAGGCCCAGCACCCAGGCAGAGGAGAGAGGTCCCGTAACAGAGGATCTGGCTTCATGTCACCAGAGAATCAGTCTGCATGTCATAGCAGAGAATCAGGCTTCACGTCACCCACCACTGCAACAGTCCATTTTCATATATTTAGGCCCAGCACCCAGGCAGAGGAGAGAGGTCCCGTAACAGAGGATCTGGCTTCATGTCACCAGAGAATCAGTCTGCATGTCATAGCAGAGAATCAGGCTTCACGTCAGCCACCACTGCAACAATCCATTGGCATATATTTAGGCCTAGCACACAGGCAGAGGAGAGAGGTCCCGTAACAGACAATCTGGCTTCATGTCAGCAGAGAATCAGTCTTCATATCATAGCAGAGAATCAGGCTTCACGTCAGCCACCAATGCAACAGTCCATTGTCAGATATTTAGGCCCAGCACCCAGGCAGAGGAGAGAGGTCCCGTAACAGAGGATCTGGCTTCATGTCAGCAGAGAATCAGTCTTCATGTCATAGCAGAGAATCAGGCTTCACGTCACCCACCACTGTAAGAGTCCATTTTCATAAATTTAGGCCCAGCACCCAGGCAGAGGAGAGAGGTCCTGTAACAGACGATCTGGCTTCATGTCAGCAGAGAATCAGTCTGCATGTCATAGCAGAGAATGAGGCTTCACGTCACCCACCACTGCAACAGTCCATTTTCATAAATTTAGGCCCAGCACCCAGGCAGAGGAGAGAGGTCCCGTAACAGAGGATCTGGCTTCATGTCACCAGAGAATCAGTCTGCATGTCATAGCAGAGAATCAGGCTTCACGTCACCCACCACTGCAACAGTCCATTGTCATAAATTCAGGCCCAGCACCCAGGCAGAGGAGAGAGGTCCCGTAACAGACAATCTGGCTTCATGTCACCAGAGAATCAGTCTGCATGTCATAGCAGAGAATGAGGCTTCACGTCAGCCACCACTGCAACAATCCATTGGCATATATTTAGGCCTAGCACACAGGCAGAGGAGAGGTTCATTCAACTTTGGGTAGCCTTGCAATATAATGGTAAAATGAAAATAAAAATAGGATTGAATGAGGAAGTGCCCTGGAGTCCAATAATATATGGTTATGGGGAGGTAGTTAATGTCTAATCTGGACAAGGGACGGACAGGTCCTGTGGGATCCATGCCTGGTTCATTTTTATGAACGTCAGCTTGTCCACATTGGCTGTAGACAGGCGGCTGCGTTTGTCTGTAATGACGCCCCCTGCCGTGCTGAATACACGTTCAGACAAAACGCTGGCTGCCGGGCAGGCCAGCACCTCCAAGGCATAAAAGGCTAGCTCTGGCCACGTGGACAATTTAGAGACCCAGAAGTTGAATGGGGCCGAACCATCAGTCAGTACGTGGAGGGGTGTGCACACGTACTGTTCCACCATGTTAGTGAAATGTTGCCTCCTGCTAACACGTTGCGTATCAGGTGGTGGTGCAGTTAGCTGTGGCGTGTTGACAAAAGTTTTCCACATCTCTGCCATGCTAACCCTGCCCTCAGAGGAGCTGGCCGTGACACAGCTGCCTTGGCGACCTCTTGCTCCTCCTCTGCCTTGGCCTTGGGCTTCCACTTGTTCCCCTGTGACATTTGGGAATGCTCTCAGTAGCGCGTCTACCAACGTGCGCTTGTACTCGCGCATCTTCCTATCACGCTCCAGTGCAGGAAGTAAGGTGGGCACATTGTCTTTGTAGCGTGGATCCAGCAGGGTGGCAACCCAGTAGTCCGCACAGGTTAAAATGTGGGCAACTCTGCTGTCGTTGCGCAGGCACTGCAGCATGTAGTCGCTCATGTGTGCCAGGCTGCCCAGGGGTAAGGACAAGCTGTCCTCTGTGGGAGGCGTATCGTCATCGTCCTGCCTTTCCCCCCAGCCACGCACCAGTGATGGACCCGAGCTGCGTTGGGTGCCACCCCGCTGTGACCATGCTTCATCCTCATCCTCCTCCACCTCCTCCTCATCCTCGTCCTCCTCGTCCTCCAGTAGTGGGCCCTGGCTGGCCACATTTGTACCTGGCCTCTGCTGTTGCCAAAAACCTCCCTCTGAGTCACTTCGAAGAGACTGGCCTGAAAGTGCTAAAAATGACCCCTCTTCCTCCTCCTCCTCCTCCTCCTCCTGGGCCACCTCCTCTTCCATCATCGCCCTAAGTGTTTTCTCAAGGAGACATAGAAGTGGTATTGTAACGCTGATAACGGTGTCATCGCCACTGGCCATGTTGGTGGAGTACTCGAAACAGCGCAACAGGGCACACAGGTCTCGCATGGAGGCCCAGTCATTGGTGGTGAAGTGGTGCTGTTCTGTAGTGCGACTGACCCGTGCGTGCTGCAGCTGAAACTCCACTATGGCCTGCTGCTGCTCGCACAGTCTGTCCAGCATGTGCAAGGTGGAGTTCCACCTGGTGGGCACGTCGCATATGAGGCGGTGAGCGGGAAGGCCGAAGTTACGCTGTAGCGCAGACAGGCGAGCAGCGGCAGGATGTGAACGCCGGAAGCGCGAACAGACGGCCCGCACTTTATGCAGCAGCTCTGACATGTCGGGGTAGTTGTGAATGAACTTCTGCACCACCAAATTCAGCACATGCGCCAAGCAAGGGATGTGCGTCAAATTGGCTAGTCCCAGAGCTGCAACGAGATTTCGCCCATTATCACACACCACCAGGCCGGGCTTGAGGCTCACCGGCAGCAACCACTCGTCGGTCTGTTGTTCAATACCCCGCCACAACTCCTGTGCGGTGTGGGGCCTGTCCCCCAAACATATGAGTTTCAGAATGGCCTGCTGACGTTTACCCCGGGCTGTGCTGAAGTTGGTGGTGAAGGTGTGTGGCTGACTGGATGAGCAGGTGGAAGAAGAGGAGGAGGAAGCCGAGAAGGAGGAGGTGGCAACAGGAGGCAAAGAATGTTGCCCTGCGATCCTTGGCGGCGGAAGGACGTGCGCCAAACAGCTCTCCGCCTGGGGCCCAGCTGCCACTACATTTACCCAGTGTGCAGTTAGGGAGATATAGCGTCCCTGGCCGTGCTTACTGGTCCACGTATCTGTGGTTAGGTGGACCTTGCTACAGATGGCGTTGCGCAGTGCACACTTGATTTTATCGGATACTTGGTTGTGCAGGGAAGGCACGGCTCTCTTGGAGAAGTAGTGCCGGCTGGGAACAACATACTGTGGGACAGCAAGCGACATGAGCTGTTTGAAGCTGTCTGTGTCCACCAGCCTAAATGACAGCATTTCATAGGCCAGTAGTTTAGAAATGCTGGCATTCAGGGCCAGGGATCGAGGGTGGCTAGGTGGGAATTTACGCTTTCTATCAAATGTTTGTGAGATGGAGAGCTGAACGCTGGCGTGTGACATGGTTGAGACGCTTGGTGACGGAGGTGGTGGTGGTGGTGTTGGTGGTACATCCCCTGTTTGCTGGGCGGCAGGTGCCAACGTTCCTCCAGAGGCGGAGGAAGAGGCCGAGGCGGCAGCAGCAGAATAGGCCGAGGCGGCAGCAGCAGAAGAGGTAGCAGGGGGAGCCTGAGTGACTTCCTTGGTTTTAAGGTGTTTACTCCACTGCAGTTCATGCTTTGCATGCAGGTGCCTGGTCATGCAGGTTGTGCTCAGGTTCAGAACGTTAATGCCTCGCTTCAGGCTCTGATGGCACAGCGTGCAAACCACTCGGGTCTTGTCGTCAGCACATTGTTTGAAGAAGTGCCATGCCAGGGAACTCCTTGAAGCTGCCTTTGGGGTGCTCGGTCCCAGATGGCGGCGGTCAGTAGCAGGCGGAGTCTCTTGGCGGCGGGTGTTCTGCTTTTGCCCACTGCTCCCTCTTTTGCTACGCTGTTGGCTCGGTCTCACCACTGCCTCTTCCTCCGAACTGTGAAAGTCAGTGGCACGACCTTCATTCCATGTGGGGTCTAGGACCTCATCGTCCCCTGCATCGTCTTCCACCCAGTCTTGATCCCTGACCTCCTGTTCAGTCTGCACACTGCAGAAAGACGCAGCAGTTGGCACCTGTGTTTCGTCATCATCAGAGACATGCTGAGGTGGTATTCCCATGTCCTCATCATCAGGAAACATAAGTGGTTGTGCGTCAGTGCATTCTATGTCTTTCACCGCTGGGGAAGGGCTAGGTGGATGCCCTTGGGAAACCCTGCCAGCGGAGTCTTCAAACAGCATAAGAGACTGCTGCATAACTTGAGGCTGAGACAGTTTCCCTGGTATGCATGGGGGTGATGTGACAGACTGATGGGGTTGGTTTTCAGGCGCCATCTGTGCGCTTTCTGCAGAAGACTGGGTGGGAGATAATGTGAACGTGCTGGATCCACTGTCGGCCACCCAATTGACTAATGCCTGTACCTGCTCAGGCCTTACCATCCTTAGAACGGCATTGGGCCCCACCATATATCGCTGTAAATTCTGGCGGCTACTGGGACCTGAGGTAGTTGGTACACTAGGACGTGTGGATGTGGCAGAACGGCCACGTCCTCTCCCAGCACCAGAGGGTCCACTAACACCACCACGACCATGTCCACGTCCGCGTCCCTTACTAGATGTTTTTCTCATTGTTATGGTTCACCACAACAACAAATATATTATTTGGCCCAATGTATTGTATTCAAATTCAGCGGGATATAAATTTGAGGCCTAGTATTTAGGCGCTGGGTGACCGGTATGGATTTAGTGACAGAATTAGACTTGGAAATGCACAGAAGCGTGTGTGTGAAGTTATTCTGAATGACCCTATGTGCACCTTCAATATGATCTACCCTTTTAGGGATAGATTTCAAATAGCTCTGATATAGCAGAAACCACTAAATTATGAAATTGCTAAATTGGGAATTGTATTTCAACCCAGAACAAGAAATGTGCTTTGACGGACACTAAATATCTTGCCCAGCAACAACAGTACAGCGGTAACGAGAGATTTAGCAGGATATAAATTTGAGGCCTAGTATTTAGGCGCTGGGTGACAGGTATGGGTTTAGTGACAGAATTAGACTTGGAAATACACAGTAGCGGGTGTGTGTGAAGTTATTCTGAATGACCCAATGTGCACCTTGAATATTATATACCCTTTTAGGGATAGATTTCAAATAGCTCTGATATAGCAGAAACCACTAAATTATGAAATTGCTAAATTGGGAATTGTATTTCAACCCAGAACAAAAAATGTGCTTTGACGGACACTAAATATCTTGCCCAGCAACAACAGTACAGCGGTAACGAGAGATTTAGCAGGATATAAATTTGAGGCCTAGTATTTAGGCGCTGGGTGACAGGTATGGGTTTAGTGACAGAATTAGACTTGAAAATACACAGTAGCGGGTGTGTGTGAAGTTATTCTGAATGACCCAATGTGCACCTTGAATATTATATACCCTTTTAGGGATAGATTTCAAATAGCTCTGATATAGCAGAAACCACTAAATTATGAAATTGCTAAATTGGGAATTGTACTTCAACCCAGAACAAAAAATGTGCTTTGACGGACACTAAATATCTTTCCAAGCAACAACAGTACAGCGGTAACGAGAGATTTAGCAGGATATAAATTTGAGGCCTAGTATTTAGGCGCTGGGTGACAGGTATGGGTTTAGTGACAGAATTAGACTTGGAAATACACAGTAGCGGGTGTGTGTGAAGTTATTCTGAATGACCCAATGTGCACCTTGAATATTATATACCCTTTTAGGGATAGATTTCAAATAGCTCTGATATAGCAGAAACCACTAAATTATGAAATTGCTAAATTGGGAATTGTACTTCAACCCAGAACAAAAAATGTGCTTTGACGGACACTAAATAACTTTCCCAGCTACAACAGGACAGCGGTAACGAGAGATTTAGCGGGATATAAATTTGAGGCCTAGTATTTAGGCGCTGGGTGACAGGTATGGGTTTAGTGACAGAATTAGACTTGGAAATACACAGTAGCGGGTGTGTGTGAAGTTATTCTGAATGACCCTATGTGCACCTTCAATATGATCTACCCTTTTAGGGATAGATTTCAAATAGCTCTGATATAGCAGAAACCACTAAATTATGAAATTGCTAAATTGGGAATTGTATTTCAACCCAGAACAAAAAATGTGCTTTGACGGACACTAAATAACTTTCCCAGCTACAACAGGACAGCGGTAACGAGAGATTTAGCAGGATATAAATTTGAGGCCTAGTATTTAGGCGCTGGGTGACAGGTATGGGTTTAGTGACAGAATTAGACTTGAAAATACACAGTAGCGGGTGTGTGTGAAGTTATTCTGAATGACCCAATGTGCACCTTGAATATTATATACCCTTTTAGGGATAGATTTCAAATAGCTCTGATATAGCAGAAACCACTAAATTATGAAATTGCTAAATTGGGAATTGTATTTCAACCCAGAACAAGAAATGTGCTTGAACGGACACTAAATAACTCGCCCAGCTACAGCACTAAGGACAGATTTAGCGGGATATAAATTTGAGGCCTAGTATTTAGGCGCTGGGTGACAGGTATGGGTTTAGTGCCAGAATTAGACTTGGAAATACACAGTAGCGGGTGTGTGTGAAGTTATTCTGAATGACCCAATGTGCACCTTGAATATTATATACCCTTTTAGGGATAGATTTCAAATAGCTCTGATATAGCAGAAACCACTAAATTATGAAATTGCTAAATTGGGAATTGTACTTCAACCCAGAACAAAAAATGTGCTTTGACGGACACTAAATAACTTTCCCAGCTACAACAGGACAGCGGTAACGAGAGATTTAGCGGGATATAAATTTGAGGCCTAGTATTTAGGCGCTGGGTGACCGGTATGGATTTAGTGACAGAATTAGACTGGGATATGGCCAAAAAATAACCACACTATTGCTGGTTAAATGCACTTGGTGACGGGCGCAGCTTGCCCCTGATGTAGTATATGGCCAAAAAAAGAACAGACTATTGCTGGTTAAATGCACTTGGTGTCACAGCTTGACCAACCACACTACTGAGGGTTAAATGCACTTGGTGACGGGCGCAGCTTGCCCCTGATGTAGTATATGGCCAAAAAATAAACAGACTATTGCTGGTTAAATGCACTTGGTGTGACAGCTTCACCCTGATGTAGGCTTTAGCCAGAAAACAACCACACCATTGAGGGTTAAATGCACTTGGTGACAGGCGCAGCTTGCCCCTGATTTTGTATATGGCCAAAAAATGAACAGACTATTGCTGGTTAAATGCACTTGGTGTGACAGCTTCACCCTGATGTAGGCTTTAGCCAAAAAACAACCACACCATTGAGGGTTAAATGCACTTGGTGACAGGCGCAGCTTGCCCCTGATTTTGTATATGGCCAAAAAATGAACAGACTATTGCTGGTTAAATGCACTTGGTGTGACAGCTTCACCCTGATGTAGGCTTTAGCCAAAAAACAACCACACCATTGAGGGTTAAATGCACTTGGTGACAGGCGCAGCTTGCCCCTGATTTTGTATATGGCCAAAAAATGAACAGACTATTGCTGGTTAAATGCACTTGGTGTGACAGCTTCACCCTGATGTAGGCTTTAGCCAAAAAACAACCACACCATTGAGGGTTAAATGCACTTGGTGACAGGCGCAGCTTGCCCCTGATTTTGTATATGGCCAAAAAATGAACAGACTATTGCTGGTTAAATGCACTTGGTGTGACAGCTTCACCCTGATGTAGGCTTTAGCCAAAAAACAACCACACCATTGAGGGTTAAATGCACTTGGTCGCAGCTTGTGCTGGCGCACCACAAGACACAAAATGGCCGCCGATCACCCCAGAAAAATGTGACTGACAAACGGTCTGGGCAGCCTAAAAACAGTGAGCAATTGAGGATCAGCAGCTCAATGATCCACAGCTGCAGATCGATCAGTTAATCAAGTCCTTTGGAGGAGTTAATCTGCCTAATCTCGCCCTACTGTCGCAGCCGCAACCTCTCCCTACGCTAATCAGAGCAGAGTGACGGGCGGCGCTATGTGACTCCAGCTTAAATAGAGGCTGGGTCACATGGTGCTCTGGCCAATCACAGCCATGCCAATAGTAGGCATGGCTGTGATGGCCTCTTGGGGCAAGTAGTATGACGCTTGTTGATTGGCTGCTTTGCAGCCTTTCAAAAAGCGCCAAGAAAGCGTCACAAAAGCGCCAAGAAAGCGACGAACACCGAACCCGAACCCGGACTTTTACGAAAATGTCCGGGTTCGGGTCCGTGTCACGGACACCCCAAAATTCGGTACGAACCCGAACTATACAGTTCGAGTTCGCTCATCCCTAGTCACAACGTATAATGGTCTATCAATAGGGTTACTGCAGATATGGGAAAAACAACTAATGATGTATGGTACAATGACCAACCCATAGGTGCAGACCTGATGGATAATAAATTATAAAGGGTGAGTGGAGATCAAAAAAATGGTCAAACCGCCATGGCTATAGTGCATAATATATGGTACAAAAAACATAGGTCATACAGGGTGTAGACAGTGTACCACTGGATCAACAGTGATGGACCAGGCGAAATAACTCAACGTTGGCAGCACATAGCCATGGCTGGGAACCTGTGATCAGACACTCACCGATATGGGACCAGATGTGAACAGAAAACCAGGATGGCGCTACCCCAACGCGCGTTTCGGCGTGCCTTCGTCAGGGGGTAGCGCCATCACTGCGGACCAGGTATTTATGTCTCCTTCAGCCAATAAAAGAAGATGACAATGACTTTCACAGTTCGGAGGAAGAGGCAGTGGTGAGACCGAGCCAACAGCGTAGCAAAAGAGGGAGCAGTGGGCAAAAGCAGAACACCCGCCGCCAAGAGACTCCGCCTGCTACTGACCGCCGCCATCTTGGACCGAGCACCCCAAAGGCAGCTTCAAGGAGTTCCCTGGCATGGCACTTCTTCAAACAATGTGCTGACGACAAGACCCGAGTGGTTTGCACGCTGTGCCATCAGAGCCTGAAGCGAGGCATTAACGTTCTGAACCTTAGCACAACCTGCATGACCAGGCACCTGCATGCAAAGCATGAACTGCAGAGGAGTAAACACCTTAAAAACAAGGAAGTCACTCAGGCTCCCCCTGCTACCTCTTCTGCTGCTGCCGCCTCGGCCTCTTCCTCCACCTCTGGAGGAACGTTGGCACCTGCCGCCCAGCAAACAGGGGATATACCACCAACACCACCACCTCCGTCACCAAGCGTCTCAAGCATGTCACACGGCAGCGTTCAGCTCTCCATCTCACAAACATTTGAGAGAAAGCGTAAATTCCCACCTAGCCACCCTCGATCCCTGGCCCTGAATGCCAGCATTTCTAAACTACTGGCCTATGAAATGCTGTCATTTAGGCTGGTGGACACAGACAGCTTCAAACAGCTCATGTCGCTTGCTGTCCCACAGTATGTTGTTCCCAGCCGCCACTACTTCTCCAAGAGAGCCGTGCCTTCCCTGCACAACCAAGTATCCAATAAAATCAAGTGTGCACTGCGCAACGCCATCTGTGGCAAGGTCCACCTAACCACAGATACGTGGACCAGTAAGCACGGCCAGGGACGCTATATCTCCCTAACTGCACACTGGGTAAATCTAGTGGCAGCTGGGCCCCAGGCGGAGAGCTGTTTGGCGCACGTCCTTCCGCCGCCAAGGATCGCAGGGCAACATTCTTTGCCTCCTGTTGCCACCTCCTCCTACTCAGCTTCCTCCTCCTCTTCTTCCACCTGCTCATCCAGTCAGCCACACACCTTCACCACCAACTTCAGCACAGCCCGGGGTAAACGTCAGCAGGCCATTCTGAAACTCATATGTTTGGGGGACAGGCCCCACACCGCACAGGAGTTGTGGCGGGGTATAGAACAACAGACCGACGAGTGATTGCTGCCGGTGAGCCTCAAGCCCGGCCTGGTGGTGTGCGATAATGGGCGAAATCTCGTTGCAGCTCTGGGACTAGCCGGTTTGACGCACATCCCTTGCTTGGCGCATGTGCTGAATTTGGTGGTGCAGAAGTTCATTCACAACTACCCCGACATGTCAGAGCTGCTGCATAAAGTGCGGGCCGTCTGTGCGCGCTTCCGGCGTTCACATCCTGCCACTGCTCGCCTGTCTGCGCTACAGCGTAACTTCGGCCTTCCCGCTCACCGCCTCATATGCTACGTGCCCACCAGGTGGAACTCCACCTTGCACATGCTGGACAGACTGTGCGAGCAGCAGCAGGCCATAGTGGAGTTTCAGCTGCAGCACGCACGGGTCAGTCACACTACGGAACAGCACCACTTCACCACCAATGACTGGGCCTCCATGCGAGACCTGTGTGCCCTGTTGCGCTGTTTCGAGTACTCCACCAACATGGCCAGTGGCGATGACGCCGTTATCAGCGTTACAATACCACTTCTATGTCTCCTTGAGAAAACACTTAGGGCGATGATGGAAGAGGAGGTGGCTCAGGAGGAGGAGGAGGAGGAGGAAGAGGGGTCATTTTTAGCACTTTCAGGTCAGTCTCTTCGAAGTGACTCAGAGGGAGGTTTATTTCAACAGCAGAGGCCAGGTACAAATGTGGCCAGCCAGGGCCCACTACTGGAGGACGAGGAGGACGAGGATGAGGAGGAGATGGAGGAGGATGAGGATGAAGCATGGTCACAGCGGGGTGGCACCCAACGCAGCTCGGGCCCATCATTGGTGCGTGGCTGGGGGGAAAGGCAGGACGATGACGATACGCCTCCCACAGAGGACAGCTTGTCCTTACCCCTGGGCAGCCTGGCACACATGAGCGACTACATGCTGCAGTGCCTGCGCAACGACAGCAGAGTTGCCCACATTTTAACCTGTGCGGACTACTGGGTTGCCACCCTGCTGGATCCACGGTACAAAGACAATGTGCCCACCTTACTTCCTGCACTGGAGCGTGATAGGAAGATGCGCGAGTACAAGCGCACGTTGGTAGACGCGCTACTGAGAGCATTCCCAAATGTGACAGGGGAACAAGTGGAAGCCCAAGGCCAAGGCAGAGGAGGAGCAAGAGGTCGCCAAGGCAGCTGTGTCACGGCCAGCTCCTCTGAGGGCAGGGTTAGCATGGCAGAGATGTGGAAAACTTTTGTCAACACGCCACAGCTAACTGCACCACCACCTGATACGCAACGTGTTAGCAGGAGGCAACATTTCACTAACATGGTGGAACAGTACGTGTGCACACCCCTCCACGTACTGACTGATGGTTCGGCCCCATTCAACTTCTGGGTCTCTAAATTGTCTACGTGGCCAGAGCTAGCCTTTTATGCCTTGGAGGTGCTGGCCTGCCCGGCGGCCAGCGTTTTGTCTGAATGTGTATTCAGCACGGCAGGGGGCGTCATTACAGACAAACGCAGCCGCCTGTCTACAGCCAATGTGGACAAGCTGACGTTCATAAAAATTAACCAGGCACGGATCCCACAGGACCTGTCCATCCCTTGTGCAGATTAGACATTAACTACCTCCCCTTAACCATATATTATTGGACTCCAGGGCACTTCCTCATTCAATCCTATTTTTATTTTCATTTTGCCATTATATTGCGAGGCTACCCAAAGTTGAATGAACATCTCCTCTTTCTGGGTGCCGGGGCCTAAATATATGCCAATGGACTGTTCCAATGTTGGGTGACGTGAAGCCTGATTCTCTGCTATGACATGCAGACTGATTCTCTGCCGACATGAAGCCAGATTCTGTGTTACGGAACCTCTCTCCTCTGCCTGGGTGCTGGGCCTAAATTTATGAAAATGGACTGTTGCAGTGGTGGCTGACGTGAAGCCTGATTCTCTGCTATGACATGAAGACTGATTCTCTGGTGACATGAAGCCAGATTCTGTGTTACGGAACCTCTCTCCTCTGCCTGGGTGCTGGGCCTAAATTTATGAAAATGGACTGTTGCAGTGGTGGCTGACGTGAAGCCTGATTCTCTGCTATGACATGAAGACTGATTCTCTGGTGACATGAAGCCAGATTCTGTGTTACGGAACCTCTCTCCTCTGCCTGGGTGCTGGGCCTAAATTTATGACAATGGACTGTTACAGTGGTGGGTGACGTGAAGCCTGATTCTCTGCTATGACATGCAGACTGATTCTCTGCTGACATGAAGCCAGATTCTCTGTTAAGGGACCTCTCTCCTCTGCCTGGGTGCTGGGCCTAAATATATGACAATGGACTGTTGCAGTGGTGGCTGACGTGAAGCCTGATTCTCTGCTATGACATGCAGACTGATTCTCTGCTGACATGAAGCCAGATTCTCTGTTAAGGGACCTCTCTCCTCTGCCTGGGTGCCAGGGCCTAAATATCTGACAATGGACTGTTGCAGTGGTGGCTGACGTGAAGCCTGATTCTCTGCTATGACATGCAGACTGATTCTCTGCTGACATGAAGCCAGATTCTCTGTTAAGGGACCTCTCTCCTCTGCCTGGGTGCTGGGCCTAAATATATGACAATGGACTGTTGCAGTGGTGGCTGACGTGAAGCCTGATTCTCTGCTATGATATGAAGACTGATTCTCTGCTGACATGAAGCCAGATTGTCTGTTACGGGACCTCTCTCCTCTGCCTGGGTGCTGGGCCTAAATATATGACAATGGACTGTTGCAGTGGTGGCTGACGTGAAGCCTGATTCTCTGCTATGATATGAAGACTGATTCTCTGCTGACATGAAGCCAGATTGTCTGTTACGGGACCTCTCTCCTCTGCCTGGGTGCTGGGCCTAAATTTATGAAAATGGACTGTTACAGTGGTGGGTGACGTGAAGCCTGATTCTCTGCTATGACATGAAGACTGATTCTCTGGTGACATGAAGCCAGATTCTGTGTTACGGAACCTCTCTCCTCTGCCTATGTGCTGGGCCTAAATTTATGAAAATGGACTGTTCCAGTGGTGGGTGACGTGAAGCCTGATTCTCTGCTATGGGACCTCTCTCCAATTGATTTTGGTTAATTTTTATTTATTTAAATTTTATTTTAATTCATTTCCCTATCCACATTTGTTTGCAGGGGATTTACCTACATGTTGCTGCCTTTTGCAGCCCTCTAGCCCTTTCCTGGGCTGTTTTACAGCCTTTTTAGTGCCGAAAAGTTCGGGTCCCCATTGACTTCAATGGGGTTCGGGTTCGGGATGAAGTTCGGATCGGGTTCGGATCCCGAACCCGAACATTTTCGGGAAGTTCGGCCGAACTTCTCGAACCCGAACATCCAGGTGTCCGCTCAACTCTAGTCCTTCGATATGCCTTTGTTCTGTCTGCAGCAAATATCTCAACTGGACAGTGACCGCCGTTGAATACTTATAACTTACAATCCCTACAAGCACTTTTGGGTTCAGGCTGTGGACTGTGTATGCTTACCCTGTGCAAGAGAAGAACATAAGTCTGCGCATGCACAGTCATCCTGGTAGAGCAAGGAAGAGCATGCTCAACCTGGGAAAGTTAGAACCTCTGGATGGCGTCTGACTGGCAGAGAGGATCTGGGGGTCATCACAGATAAACAGGTCTTTTCTAATAACATTTGTAGATACTGTTTAGGATTATTATTTTGGGAACAAGCCTTTAATGCCAAGGAGAAAGATACAATAGGCAGGATTAAATAGGTTTTACCAAATATTATAGGGCTTTTCCTCAATAGGATATTCCTTGTTCATATGCCCCAGTAGTCCATGTCAAGAACATACATGGGGTCCTTGCTTGGGAGCTCCCTCTGAGACATGGAGTGATTCCTACTCAACCATCCTTGTTTTATGCAGATGGCCAGTCATCTGAATCCATAGCCAAGTGAATCTTTTTCCAGCAAAATAATCTGTTGGTAAAGTCTGTATTACACTTGCACATTTTTAGGCACATGATGACTAATGAACGTTTGTATGAATGCTCGCTAGCGATCATCTTGCAGTGTAATACTGCCACCAATTGCCCGATGAACCAGCAAACACTTGTTCATTGGGCAATCCAAATCTTTTAACATGTTACAAATATATCGTTTTCAGGCAGCAGACAATGGTGTCTAATCACCGCCGGCAAACCACTATACAGCATGGGGACGAGCAATGACATAGCGATCGCTACTCCACATGCTGCTCAGGATGTAGCTGCATGTAATAACATCGGTCTCCTCCGCTAGCGAGCAGGTGATTGCTGGGAGGGAACGCTTCCCTCCTGACAATCATCTGCCACATGGGGCTGTGTAATACAGCCATAAGGGTCTTGGGAGATGGGTTGCGATAAGAGACTGGAAGAGCAGCAGCAGTAGCGAATGTCTCTTCCCCACACCTGTTCTGTCCTATGAACTAATCCCATTGAAGGGGAATGTTCAGTTCACTCTAGTAGCACCACAACAAATGCATATGGGTGGCAGCATTAATATACTACTCCAGTCTAATCTGTGGATTAGATTCATCTTAAAAAGGAGAACACCATAGAAATATGGAGTAAGAGAGTTCATATTATATAGTATACAGAAAAAATGACTTTATATTATAAACCAAAGTATCTCTTTTAAATAATATTCATTTGATATTTGCACGAGAAGAGTGAGAAAACCTGACAAACCGCACTAATAATAACACATCTCCACGTCTGTAATTCTCCAACATGTCCCAACCTGCTGAGCTGAGCCGCTTCCCAATGACCGCCCCGTATTATCTGTGTAAGGTGAGCTGCAGGTAGCTACTCTGGTTTTATAAGTGACTGACAGTAGAGCGCTGCAATTTATTGGCACCTTGCTTACAATGCTTCATCATTTCACTAATGTCTATAGAGTATAATTCTTTTCCTACCTGTTTTAAGACTTCAAGTTTTCGATTCCAGTCCCCTCATAAGCTGTATTTACAGATACAGCACTGTCTACTGATTATAATCATATTTTATTGTAAAAAGCGCCATCCTTCATATAGTTCTTCTGTAAAGGTGATTGCAGAATTAAACCGGAAGTGACCTACAGGTTTATCCTGAGCTTCCTTGTTCATGAATAAGACATTAAAACACAGGAACAGTAAAACAGCAGTAACAGAGAGAAAAAATGCATGTGCATCGAGCCCCTGAGAATATGGAGCAGATGACTAGTAGGGGCTATGGCCATCACAGTGGCTTCCCTCAGACTGTTGTTTCCTAGGACCGCTACAGCAAAAGGAGATGGGCACCCTATCTTCCTCCAGGGCACACCCTGGTTCTGGGGCTCCTCCTGATGGTAGCCAGAGTGCCTGTGATGTTAGGTGCTTGTATGGGTACAAGTGTATGATGAAAGAGTCAGTAACCAGGGCAAATGTAGCAGAACAAATGTCTATACTTAAGTTTTAGTACATCCAGTTATAACAGACACAGTTCCAACTGCACACAGTGCAATTCTCGTCCAGACAGCGAGGTATTGCTTTTGGCAAGGTTGAGAGTTATGTTCCTCTTCACTCTCTATCTTTCTCAAGTCTCCATGGTAGAATATTGTACTTTTATAATGGTGGCTGTAATGTTCACTGCAGGACTCAAAGCTTTAGTGATACTACTGGCCAAGTTGTGTGAAGGGTGCCTTAACGGTGTCCCTCACAGCAACAAAGCCTGAATAGCTGAAGTAGCAGGTTACTTCGCTGACTCCAAAGCTTGGCCAGCAGATTCTATATTTTCTCCCATCTGTAGATCTTAGAGAGAACATTCAGGGACATTTACTAATCATGTTGTGCCAGAATTATGGTGTAGCATGCACCAAAAATAATAGCGTTTTGATTTGCGCCAAATATATCAACTGTTTTCTCTCCTATTTTTGCTTGAAAGATTGAAACACGCCAGAAAACAGTTTTGAATGTCAAAGTGGGCAGGGCTAAAAAATTGGTATATATTACACCTCATTTATCAACTTATGTTGAGCTTAATAGGTGCAAATTGTAGTATTAGATTAATCTTCTTGCTGTGGTACTGTAAATTGTTAAAAAGGTGCATAGCAGATCACATAGGTGCAACTTTTATTCAAAAAATAACAATTTTAGTAATTAAATGGCCTTAAAGAAGTTGCACGAGCAAAATCAGTTGAGAACAGGTGCATTGTCGCAAATTTAATTAAATGTTGCATTTTAACACTTTGGCATAAAAAATTTCACATTATTAGCCTACAATTACATGTTTGGACATTTTGTTTATATAGTAATAAAATTTATAATATTTATCCTGTTAGGGTTACTTGTTAGCTGGACTTTATACAATTACAAAAGACACATTATAAAAATACTACGCGCCTTTTGATAAATGAGGTGAAACAAATCACCAAATTTGATTTGTGATGTAAAGATTTTTCTAGTGCAAAATACACCATTATTGATAAATGTCCCCCATTGAGTCTCTGTAGCTTAAGTCTAATAGTAAAAGGTGAAGCACAAGGACTTTGCTTCCTCTCTCCTTTACTACTACGAATAGACTCTCCCCAGCTTCAATGGTGGGGCCAGCCCACATCTAGCCTTCTACGAGGGCCGAGGCAGTATTATTAACCCTGGCTGTGCCAACTCTTAATATCTATTCTGGGAACAACATTACATAACAATACATACATTAAATAACAAACCATTTGCAGATACCCCCTGTTCTGGGGTACTGCACATGTCTCAAATCTATGTAATTAAAGGTATGTGAAAAGCTATGTCACAGGCATAGGCAATGTGATGGCATTAGCATTTGTTGCCATTGGAATTATAGTATACAGTATGTTACACAAATTTAACTTAAAATTAGTTTAAGTGGTATTCCCATCTGGAACATTGCTAGGATATGTCATCAGTGTCAGATAAATGATTGCTCCCATGCCTAGGACATTTTCCTATCTCCAGAATGGGGCACCCGAAAGGAACAGAGAAGCAGTCCCACATGCACAGCTACTCTCCATTAACTACTATTGGAGATTGAAGAATAGCGTGTTTTGGCGTGACTATTTTCAGAACTACAATAGCGATGAATGGAGACTACTCCACACATGCGTGGTGTGCTCTCTGTCACTTTGGGGAGCCCCTTTCTCAGAGGTGGGACTGGTACATTTCTGATATAGGTGGCATATCAGGACCAACCCCTTTAAGAAAATGTTATAAAATGGAGACTATTCAAATCATATGCCCAGACAATAGAAAAAAATCTGATTACTCTGGGGGTGGAATGGTAATGCTTGCTTCATTGGTAGCCTAGTTTTTTAGATGGGAAGAATTTCCAGTTTTCTAGTGATCTAGTAAAATGCATAGGTTAATGTCACCATCACTAGTTTTTTAGTGCAAGAGGGGTCAATCTGGTGTCCCTGGTGGTCTAGGATATTAGAAGGTTACTGTGTGCCTATGGCAGTGGAGAGAATAATCTCAGCTTGTCTGATAGTCTAGGGCTGTTATGGCTAGCCTCCACACTCCAGCTGTGGTAAAACTCCAACTCCGAAGATGAACACTTGCTTGGCTGTTCTCAGAACTCCATAGAAATGAATGGAGCATGCTGGGAGTCGTAGTGTCACCATAGTGGGAGTGCCGGAGCTTAGCCATCACTGGTCTAGGGTAATGGTGGGTTTAATACCTAAAGTTCAGTGGTGTACCTAGCTCTCTAGGCTCAAGTGATGTTCGTTGCTTCATGTCTATGTCTGATACTTCTGGCGTCTTCTTCTGTTTAAAGAATTGGAGTTGGGGGATACTGTAGATATTCCTTTTTACATGAACTACACCACTCTTAGACCTCATGCACACGGCAGTATGTATTTTGAGGTCCGCAAAAAAACGGATCCACAAAAAATACGCATGATATCCGTGTGCATTCCGTATTTTGTGGAACGGAACAGCTGGCCCCTAATAGAACAGTCTTATCCTTGTCCGTAATGCGGACAAAAATAGGACATGTTCTATTTTTTTACAGAACGTAAATACGGACATACATAAACGGAATGCACACAGAGTACCTTCCGATTTTTTTGCGGACCCATTGAAATGAATTGTTCCATATACAGTCCACAAAAAAAACAGAACGGACACGGAATGAAAATAAGTTTGTGTGCATGAGGCCTTATCCATAGGATGTGTCTGGTAATGCCACACTGACCCATTCAATTCAATGAAGATAGGCTGCAATACCAGTCATAGCCCATAGTGTCTAATCCCAGACAACCCCTTTAAGTATTTTTGGGTCCTCTTTGCTTCCCAAGTTATTTCTCTTGTGAAAATTTTTTTTTTTTTAAAGTTCAGGTACTTAAGTAATACTACCACATACCATTTAACCTTTTAACATGTTTCACATTCCTCTGAGGTTTAGTACATCCAAGTAAAAATTTAATTTATGGTTAAGCTCTAATGTATGTAGGTCTTTTGTAAGGTAATTTCATGCAACCAGCTGATTAGTCCATGGGAAAATACTGAAGTTGCTTGTATCATATAGCTTTACTGCACAGTTCATATTATAACATGTATATTTATAGCACTACAAAATTATTGAAACTAGGACAAGCGGATAATGTCTCCCCTTCCCATCTTCCCTCTTAAAGAGGACCTTTGACCAATTTTCACTTAATAAAAGCAATACCTAATAGTGTTGATCGAGCACCAAAGTTCTCGGGTGCTCGAGTAGAACACTTTGGGTTGCTCGGGTGCTTTACCGAGCACCCGAGTATGATGGAAGTCAATGGGAGAACCCGAGCATTAAACCAGGCACCCCCTGCTCTGAAGAGGGGAGAGTGTCTGGTTCACAGGAAAAGGTCAGAAATTGATGGAAACACCACCAAAATGGTTTGGGAACAGCATGGGGGGAAAGTCTGGATGCATCTTGGACTCCCAGGTCGCTGCTGGGAACGATGTTGTCCGAGTAGTACGCCTCTTTTACAGACTGACAATAATACGCACAAAACCGAAGATAAAATCGATTTTAGAGGAAACATTCTTTGCTGTATATTTACTTGTATATAAAGTGCAAGTGCTGCCAAAAATTACAAGCAAGAGGCACTCCAAAACAGCTGGTATATCACATAAAGGAGAGGGCCTCATACACATTGTGGTACAATTGTTCAGGTAGTGGGACTCCTACACTAATAAAGTCTGTGCACTAAGTGAAAGGGATGCCAAAAACTACAAGGAACCGGCACTCCAATACACCCTTTATTACACATAAAGGAGGGCATCCTACACACCCTTGAAAAATTATGATTGATGGCCTGCTGGTGACCCTCAAAAACATTAGGAGCAAGGACCTGTTGGTGACCCTCTAAAACATTAGGGGAGAGGTCTAACAATCTAAAACATTAGGGGTGAGGGTCTGCTGCTAAGATGACCCCCTAAAACATTATGTACGAGGGTCTGCTGCTGATCTGACCATCTAAAACATGGGAGAGGGCCTGCTCGGGACCATGTAGAATATTAGGGGTAAGGGTCTGCTGCTGAGCTGACCCTCTAAAACATTAGGAGCGAGGGCAGCCTAATAATCATGTGGATATGATGGAGGAGGAGAAAAGGGAGTACCATATACCCTTTTTGTGGTGGAAGGGGTGCATGGGAATACAGTGTATTCAATACACCATAAAAGACACATTTAGAGTGCCTTTATGTTCAGCCGTTTTCCTCTGTTGGAGTAGAGAAGTCAGGGGCAATCAAGGCCTTGTAAATTTTGATAAGAGTCAACCTGTCAGCATTTTCAGTTGACAGGCGGATGTGCTTATCAGTTATTATGCCCTCAGCAGCACTAAATACCCGCTCTGACAAAACGCTGGCGGCAGGGCAGGCCAGCACCTCCATGGCGTAAAGCACCAGTTCGTGCCACGGGTCCAGCTTGGACACGCAATAGTTGTAAGGCACAGAGGGATCACTGAGGAAGCTGACATGGTCTGCTACGTACTCCTTCACCATCTTGCAAAACTTTTCCCTCCTTGTGACACTAGGCCGCGCATCAGGGTGAAGATGCTGGCGGGGTGTCATGAAACTGTCCCAGGCCTTGGAGAGTGTTGGAACCAAACAATACCTCAGACTAGATAAAATAATATCCCAGGGGGTCTAGTCCATAATACAAGAACACCAATACTCGAATCAACCTATAGCCCCATACAAATAAACATGAGACATAATATATAAAATATAGTACAAAAGTTTAATAGACATATATTAATCCATATGAAGGTGAAAACAAACAATGGGGGAAGATGACAAACTCACCCAAACCCCTGTCTACAAAGATGGGCCGGAGGCTCCCAGAAAACAAGTACCCACCAGATATAAATCACAATATAATTGTACACACCAAAGGCTAAAATCAATCCTGTAAGTATTGAAAGACCAAATGGTGTCTAACTGCTAGCCACAGATCCTTTTAGAAAGCCCACTGCAACAAATACCTTATTACATGCTAAATCTTCTCACTATCCACAGACCATCAGAGCCATTCCTTTGGGCCAATTTTTACGCCTCTGTAGGATCTGCTCCAGTGATGAACTCTTTGAGACCTAATCTGAAGACCTTTCTAAAAGATTCCGCAATAGGGACTACAACCAACGTGACATCACAAAGGGCTATTCGAGAGCAAAACTTTCATCTAGAGATTCCCTCCTGGTAAGTAGTAAGAAGGCTAATGATGTGAAACCCCGTTTCATTACACCTTTTAATGTAAATTGGCAAAACCTCAGGGAAATAATGACCAGACATTGGCCTATCTTGCTTTCTTATAGTGACCTTAAAGAGTCACTTTCAGATTAACCATTGATTACATGGAAGAAAGCTACGAATTTCGGAGAAATCCTTACAAGGAGTCACTATGGTCCACCAATAACACGGTGTGGCTTTGGCAGTAAAGGCCCCAGATGGGGGTCATTCTCATGTGGGAATTGTCAAGCATGCAAATACATGCTGAGGTAATCAGTGTTTGTAGACTCCAAGGGGGCCAGAGAATATCAAATAGTTCACTACATTACCTGTAGGTCTACAGGGGTGGTGTATCTAATCACACACCCATGTAATCTTATGTATGTGGGCATGACAACTAGAGAGCTCCGTGTTAGGATTTTGGAACACGCCAGTAAAATTCAACTGGCAGCAACAATGAGAATGGAGGATCTGACCAAACTGCAACTCATAGCCTTACATTTGAAAGACAAACAGAACTGTGACCCAAAGGGCCTGAAGGTTAGGGGTATTGATAAAGTCATCATGGGTTGTCGGGGCGGAGATATTAAAAAACTATTATTGCAAAGTGAAACAAGATGGATTGTAATGTTGAAAACTGAGATCCCCTGTGGTTTAAATGAAGCATTGAAGGAAACCTGTCACCGGGATTTTGGGTATAGAGCTGAGGACATGGGTTGCTAGATGGCCGCTAGCACATCCGCAATACCCAGTCCCTATAGCTCTGTGTGCTTTTATTGTGTAAAAAAAACTATTTAATACATATGCAAATTAACCTGAGATGAGTCCTGTCCCTGACTCATCTCACATACAGGACTCATCTCAGGTTAATTTGCATATGTATCAAATCGTTTTTTTTACACAATAAAAGCACACAGAGCTATGGGGACTGGGTATTGCGGATGTGCTAGCGGCCATCTAGCAACCCATGTCCTCAGCTCTATACACAAAATCCCGGTGACAGGTTCCCTTTAAGTTATAGATCTTTTCTTTAATAGCGCTTTTTTTATTGTTGATTTGTGTATGTAGGTGTCACGGTAGGTGAGGGAAGGGAAGCAAACCAGATACAACAAAAGCAACAAAACACCAGGCTCAGCCAAATACTGGCCACAGTGGTGACCAAGGCCCGGGCTAAGCACGCATACAAAATATTACCGGATCTGGTCGATTCCCTCTGTATCTGTCTCTACAAGGTAAGTACTGTACATTTCCTTCTCCACTAATCCAGCTCCCTCTCCTGATCTCTTTTCACGGTCTAAGGGTACTTTCACACTTGCGTTGTTGAATTCGGATCCGGAAATCTGTATGCAAACGGATAGCATTTGTAGACGGATCCGGATGCGGATCCATCTCACGAATGCATTGCAATACCGGATCCGTCTCTGGTGTCATCTGGAAAACAGATCCGGTATCTATTTATTTTTTTATTTTTAAAGGTCTGTGCATGCGCATACCGGAAAATCAGATCTGTTTTTCCAGAACACTTGGCATTAATGCATTTCAATAGAAAATAATGCCGGATCTGGGATTCCGGCAAGTGTTCCGGATTGTTAGACTGAGAAAATGCCGCAGCATGCTGCAGTATTTTCTCCGGCCAAATACCGTAAGAGTGACTGAACTGAAGACATCCTGATGCATCCTGAACGGATTGCTCTCCATTCAGATTGCATTAGGGTAAAACGCTAGTATGAAAGTACATTAATACTCCTTCCAAGCTTGTTCTGTCACTCTTTCAATGGAGCACCAGCAGAAAAGTATCTTCGTGCAAATTCCTCAATAAGAAAAATATAAAGTGAAGGTCCGCAACAAGAGATATACCAAGGACATTTTAACCACTCACAGGATAAAACTTTTTCAACAGCATATAAAATCAATCATCACCAAAAGTCCAGATATACCCGACCCAGGTATTACTCCAGCTTCTTCAGGGGCTAACCTTCCTATTACTTAATTCCTGATACGAAGGTTTGCCCCTGAAGAAGCTGGAGTGAAACCCGGGTTTGGGCATGACTTTGAGGGATTTGTGGCCTATCCCTAGCTGGATCCTGCAGCCAATGAATACACTCAGTAAAGGACAGAAAATTGTATAGCTATCTTGTCTGAGATGTAAGGAAACAGAGACCAGCAAAGGCAAGTGTCTGAATGGCAGCGTCGGGGAATCAGTTGTGAATCAAGTGAATATTGCTAGTTTTATTTTTTAAACTCATTCTGCCCCTTTCCTCAAAATATTTTGTCCACTGAACAACCCCTTTAAAGATGATAATTTCACCCAGACTTTCCCTGGCAAGCATTCACTGTGAGACAACCCTCTCATTCCTCAGTGTGCAGAGAGTGCGTCATTGTACATATGTCAGTAAAGGTTAAAACAAAATTTCATACCAGTGAGTAAAAAACAACGACATAGATTACATTGAGGTGTTGCTTAGTGGTGACTCCCATAAGGAAGAAAGACCTTCTCTCTTTTTGGTAGACATTAAAGGGGTTATGTGATAAACTACTTTTCACTCTAAAGTTTATTTTCATCAATTACTCTAGCTCCCATTCCTCCTTGGTCTGTTTGTTTTTTTCTTTTTCTTTTTTCAAATGTATGTCATTTGCAGTTTTCTCTTATCCCCCATGCTTGGGGGATAGGAAAAGAGAAAAAAGAAAAAAAAAAAGGGGGGGGGGGGTGAGCCTGTCTGAGATGAACTACCATCAAGTCGCAAGTCAGGAGTGAAGATCCGGGGATTCCTGGAAATTGATCCAATGTGCCCAAATCCTTAAGTATTTGGAGGTTTGGTCCGTGGTCTCTGCAGAGATTTCCTCCATTCTAGCAATATACAGCATTTCTTGGTACCATTCTGTTATATTGGGTACATGTGTCGTGCGCCTAGGTGTCACTGATGTAGCCGCAGAGATACAATATCTCAATAACCTTTTTTTCTGGGAGGCCAAGGAGCCCGGTAAGATGGAGAGGAGCGCCACCTGGGGAGCGCCACTTCGAAAATCTTGTCCCAGAACGGTTTAATCAAACTGCATTCCCACCAAATGTGATGCATGGTATTTCTCTCCCCGCCGCATCTCCAGCAGGATTCGGAAACTCCAGGGAATATACTGTGTAATCTAACCGGGTTTCGATACCATCGTGAGATGATCTTATAGTTTTTTTCCGGGGCAGAGCAGGCCATTGATAACTTATGAGAGAATATAAATGCTTTTTGCTGATCTGCGCTTGCTATGCTGGTACCCAATTCCTGTTTCCATCCTAAAATTTAGCTTGGCATACCTTTATGGAAATTCGCGATTAGATGCTGATAAAGTACAGAAATCTAGTGTGTCGGCGGAGATGCTAGTAAGAAAATTTTTTCGGTTTCAGATAAGGAGGCCTCAAAAGAGCACTGTTTTACCCCGGAAGAGATGTAAGATTTCAACTGCTCGTATTCCAACCAAGAAATTCGAGCATTTGGGAATTTTGTAGACAGGTCAGATAAGGACAACAGTGGCGCCCCTGATAGGAGGTGATGGAAGCGATGATCATCTAATGCCTGCATAGGTTATTGTTATTATAAACGAAGCGCTGTGAGCATGTGCATCCTGTATTACAAGGCTCCACTACAGGACATAACCAACAGCAACTGAAAATTGAAACTGATTTGCCACAGGGCACAGTGGTAGGCTAATAACTTTAGGCCTCATGCACACGACCGTTCCGTTTTTTGCGGTCCGCAAATTGTGGATCCGCAAAACACGGAAGCCGCCCGTGTGCCTTCTGCAATTTGCGGAACAGGCGGCCCATTATAGAAATGCCTATTCTTGTCCGCAAAATTGACAAGAATAGGACATGTTATATTTTTTTTGCGGGGCCACGGAACGGAGCAACGGATGCGGACAGCACACGGAGTGCTGTCCGCATCTTTTGCGGCCCCATTGAAGTGAATGGGTCCACACCCGAGCCGCAAAAACTGCGGCTCGGATGTGGACCAGAACAACGGTCATGTGCAGGAGGCCTTAGAATAAGGCCATTCTGATAAACAGTGGTATTTGGGGAATGCAATATAAACATTTATATTAGTGGCACAACCCCTTTAAAGAGGTATTCTGTCACGAACCAGCGGCTGTGAACCCACTGTGCCACGTGTCCTACCTCCTCTAAGGGCGTTGTCTAAGTGAACCCCTGGATATTCACAGTACCTCGGATCATGGGGATTGACTTTCCCAAGGGGAATACACACCACAAAAGGCTTTAGAGCATATAACTGCACCGCTGAATGGCAAATATATTTTACTTTTGCAACTAATACACGCCATAAAAGGCTTTAGAGCATATAATTGCATCGCTGAACAACAAATATATTTTACTTTTTCCACTTATACACGCCACAAAAGGTTTTAGAACATATAACTGCACAGCTGAACAGTAAATCTATATTTATTTTGCCACTATTACACGACAAAAAGGGCTCTAGAACATATAACTGCACCGCTGAACGGCAAATATATTTTGATTTTGCCACTAATACACAACAAAAAGGGCTTTAGAACATATAACTGCACCGTTGAACGTCAAATATATCTTTATTTTGCCACTAATACATACCACAAAAGGCTTTAGAACATATAACTGCACCGCTGAACGGCAAATATATTTTACTTTTGCCACTAATACACCTCCCAAAAGGCTTTAGAACATATAACTGAACCGCTGAACGGCAAATATATTTTTCTTTTGCACTAATACACAACAAAAAGTGCACTTTGCCACACAACGGCTAATAAGACCTTTTTTTCCACTAATACAAGCCAAAAAATGCTTGCCGGCGCATTAACCCTTGATGTGCCGTGGTCAGTGCTGCTGTGATGGGGACCCGATTGCAGGGAAGGCAGCCCGATACCTTCCTTAGGCATCATGGTTGCCCTCCAGGAGAGCTTGTGAGATCCAGCCCCCTGGATCTCACAGGCAAGCAGGCTGTAAGCGTAATACGGTCTGAAAAACACTCAGAGCCAATGCATCACAATACATAAGTATTGGGATCAGATCCCCAAAAGTTGAAGTCCCAGAGTGGTACAAAAATTAAAGTGTAAAAAAAAATCTGAAAAATAACGTTTTACAAAAAAAAATACGTTTCAAGTAAAAAAAAAAAAAAAAGCGTCCTTTTCCCAAAATAAAGTTAAAAAAAGGGGAAAAAAGAAAAGTAGACCTATTAGGTATCACCATGTCCATATCGACCGGCTCTATAAATATATCACATGACCTAACCCCTCAGATGAAAACTGTGCTTAAAAAAACATTTTTTTGTTACCTTACATCATTAAAAGTGCAACACCAAGCGATCAAAAAGGCATATGCTCCCCAAAATCATACCAATCTAACCGTCACCTCATCACGCAAAAAATGAGCCCCTACCTGAGACAATCGCTCAAAAAATAAAAAAAAACTATGGCTCTCAGACTATGGAGACACTAAAACATGATTTTTTTTTTCTTTCTAAAAGTGCTTTTATTGTGTTACATCCGTAACAACCTGCTCTATAAAAATACCACATGACCTAACCCCTCAGGTGCACCCCAAAATAGTGCCAATCAAACGGTCATCTCATCCCTCAAAAATGATACCCTAACTAAGACAATCGCCCAAAACATGAAAAAACCATGGCTCTCAGACTATGGAGACATTAAAACATGATTTTTTTTTGTTTCAAAAATGAAATCATTGTGTAAAACTTAAATAAATTTAAAAAGTATACATATTAGCTATTGCCACATCCGTAATGACCTGCTCTATAAAAATATCACATGACCTAACCCCTCAGGTGAACACTGTCAATTTTTCTAAATATATTTTTAAAACTGTGCTAAAAAAAAACATTTTTTGGTCACCTTAAATCACTAAAAGTGCAACACCAAGCGATCAAAAAGGCATATCGCCCAAAAATAGTACCAATCTAACCGTCACCTCATCCCGCAAAAAAAGAGCCCCTACCTAAGACAATCGCCCAGAAAATAAAAAAAAACTATGGGTCCCTATCACTAAATATACTGCCTCACTTTGGACTTACTTAAGCCTACAATATTCAGGGCACTGTAGGAACCAGCTACAAACGACCCGACACGTATGTGCGCTAAGAGCTTCCATTATTCATTTGAAGCCGGTATTGTACCACTTTTATCTAGAATGACCCCCATTTCCTAGCTCTATTGTTTGTATATATAACAGTGTGCAGCCAATTATGTTTGCTTCATGGATATGCACCTGTGATTCTGAAGGTTCTATTCTAAATTTTCTTGCAATATATTGAGGGTAGCACCTCTTTTAGACTGAACACGCCCATCTACCTGGGACTTCTGAGCAGAGTACTTATGTAGCTGGTTCCTACACTGCCCTGAATATTGTAGGCTTAATTAAGACCAAAGTGAGGCAGTATATTTAGTGATAGGGACCCATCTGTGGAAGCCACCTTTACGCCTGGTAGATGGGCCCGACACGTATGTGCGCTAAGAGTTTCCATTATTCATTTATAGTCGGTATTGTACCACTTTTATGTAGAATGACCCCCATTTCTTAGCTCTATTGTTTGTATATATAACTGTGTGAAGCCATTTTGTTTTTTGTAAACATTAAAATGGAAAATATGCCAAAAAAGTGAAATTCAGAAATTTTATCTCCATTTTCCATTAATTCTTGTGGAACACCTAAAGGGTTAACAAGGTTTGTAAAATCTGTTTTGAATACCTCGAGGGGTGTAGTTTCTAAAATGGGGTCTTTTTTGGGTGTTTTCTATTATGTAAGCCTCACAAAGTGACTTCAGACCTGAAATGGTCCTAAAAAAGTGGGTTTTGGAAATGTTCTGAAAATTTTCAAGATTTGCTTCTAAATTTAAGCCTTCTAACGTCCCCAAAAAATAAAATGGTATTCACAAAATGATCCAAACATGAAGTAGACATATGGGGAATGTAAAGTAATAACTATTTTTGGAGGTATTACTATGTATTATAAAAGTAGAGAAATAGAAATTTGGAAATTTTTAGTAAATTTGGTATTTTTTTTATAAATAAAAATGAAAATTTTTACCACTGTCATGAAGTGCAATATGTGATGAGAAAACAATCTCAGAATGGGCTGGATAAGTAAAAGCGTTTTAAAGTTATCACCACATAAAGTGACACTGGTCAGATTTGCAAAAAATGGCTTGGTCCTTAAGGTGAAAAATGGCAGTGTCCTGGAGGGGTTAATTAGTGTACTTCATACACTATTGTATTTCATTTGGAGCCAAATGGGAAACTCCTAAAAGCAAAAAGTACCTTGTTAATGTATGAAAGATAGCACCATCTGGAACCTGAAAACTGGGGCACAGGTACCATCTAGTGGATGCCTTAGGTAGTGCAGTGTACTGCTTTTAGAAACAAATTAGGATTTTAGGAGACATTTACAGTAGATTTGCTAACCCTGTAGATGTCATAAACATAGACAAGGCTGTCTGGAATATAGTGCAGTGGCTCAGGATGGGTGTTATATTTGGTGCGTGGTTAGACGGTTTTCTCTAACTCTATACCAACTACTGGTTGGCTTAGTTTAAGACAGAATTCTACACTGGAAATATGGTGCAGTTTTGGAGCTAAATGTTACATGTTAGGCCACTTCCCTTTCCCATGAAGCCACACTCCTTTCCTTTAAATGGGTTCATTAATGCCCCCCATATACCCGGGCACCTCACAGAGGTTGTACTTACCTCGTTCCCCAGCACCCACGTCGCTTCTCATACCAACACGGCTGCTGCAGCTCCCCGTTGCGTGGATGAAAACATCCGGCGTGTGGGGGGGGCAGCCAACAGCAGGCCGTGACGTGAACGAGCCTCCCTAGCATTGTGGGTGACGCACAACCTCTGTGAGGGGCCCGGGCATATGCGGGGGCATTATAGAACTTGGATAACCGCTTTACGTTACACCGATTGCCAAACTAGGTGCTAAAGATTTCTCAAGAACTAGATGCACCAAATGGCCCAAAAAATGTGCCAAATTGCACATAGCGATGTCACAGTGGTGATTTATGTGTTCAGCTGTGAGGAGGTCACAATGGTACTGGTGTAGTTTCCACTCTGATGATGTCACAAGAGTTCTGGTGAGAATTTTTTTTATAATTAAATTTTATTTATTGTGATACAAAAACTTAAATACATATTACATAATTAACATTATAAAATCTATAAGTCCGCCAATTCTAATCTGTGAACGTGGTTAACAATAATTTCATACGAATATACATAATAGTGTCGACATTTGAACCTTCACATTCTACAACTATGGAATAAATGCTGAAAAGCCGGACAGATAGCATTTTCCCCATCTCTTCCCAGAATAAAGCTCTCTGTCATCAAATCATTGATCCTAATCCTGGCGACTGGGGAGTTATAGAGTAGCCGGACCATTGCCATAAATTTTGGGCCAAAGCCCATTTTTTTCATTACCTCCCAAAGAAAAATCCACTCCACCCTGTCGAAGGCTTTAGTAGCATCCAACGACAGGATGGAGCGGGCGCCGCGCCCCGGGGATTGAATATTCATAAATAGCCTATGCAAATTGTGATGGGTGCCCCTGTTTGGCATAAAGCCGTTTTGATCCGGATGAATAATCGTAGGGATAACGCGCGAGAGCCTCCTAGCCAGGACTTTTGATAGTAACTTAGCGTCTGTATTTAATAGGGAGATTGGTCTATAGGAGCTCAATTCGGCCGGATCTTTATCCTTTTTTGGAATTAGAACAATAAGGGCCTCCATCATAGAGTGTGGTAATCTCCCTCCCTGTGCTGCTTGGGAGAAAACCTCCAGCAGCTGGGGGAGGATCACCTCACTATGCTTGCGATAGACCTCATATGGAAGGCCGTCTGTTCCTGGCGATGAGTTCCCCGAGACAGACCCAAGGGCCTCCTGCAATTCAGCAAGAGAGAGCTCCTCCTCCAGATATTCTTTTTGAGTTTCATTTAACGTAGAAAGTGGAATTTTCTCGAGGAACCGCATCAAGTTCTGGTGAGAATTTCACTGTAATGATGTCACATTGGTGAGTTCTACTGTGATGATGTCACAATGGTGATTTGTACTGTGATGATGTCACATTGGTGAGTTCTACTGTGATGATGTCACATTGGTGAGTTCTATTCTGATGATGTCACATTGGTGAGTTCTACCGTGATGATGTCACATTGGTGAGTTCTACTATAATGATGTCACATTGGTGAGTTCTACTGTGATGATGTCACATTGGTGAGTTCTAAAGTGATGATGTCACATTGGTGAGTTCTAATGTGATGATGTCACAATGGTGAGTTCTACTGTGATGATGTCACATTGGTGAGTTCTAATGTGAAGATGACACAATGGTGAGTTCTACTGTGATGATGTCACATTGGTGAGTTCTACTATAATGATGTCACATTGGTGAGTTCTACTGTGATGATGTCACATTGGTGAGTTCTAATGTGATGATGTCACAATGGTGAGTTCTAATGTGATGATGTCACATTGGTGAGTTCTACTATAAAGATGTCACATTGGTGAGTTCTACTGTGATGATGTCACAATGGTGAGTTCTACTGTGATGATGTCACATTGGTGAGTTCTACTGTGATGATGTCACAATGGTGAGTTCTACTGTGATGATGTCACATTGGTGAGTTCTAATGCGATGATGTCACAATGGTGAGTTCTAATGTGATGATGTCGCAATGTGGCTATACTGTAAGGATATAATGATGATGTTGGTCTGGTTTCTCCAGTGGTGATGTCACAATGGTACTGTACTGTGAAGATGTGATAATGGTACTGGCCTGGGTTCTACAGTGATGATGTCACAAAGGTGCCGTCCTGAGTTCTGCTGTACCAAGGTCATAATGATGCCAGCCTGGATTCCACTGTGGTAGGGCTCATGCACACAAACATATTTTTTTTCCATGTCTGATCCGGATTTTTTTGCAGCCCGTATGCAGAAACATTCACTTGAAATAGGAAAACAAAATAGGAAACAAAACTAACTTTATTCAGTATTATTATGCAAATACTATTTTATTACATGTATTTTCCAAAACATCAATAGATATAAAGTAATGTCGCACTCGGATGGGGTGGAGATCCAACAGAGCTGCTCCCACTAACAGACAACACCCAGTCTGATAAAAGTGGAAATAATAAAAGAATAGAAGTGGAGCACTCTCTAAAGTAAAGGGATCTTTAATAAAAGTAGAATACAATAAATTGACAATATATAATAGACAATAAAATTCAACAATGTTTAAGACAGCAGAGGATGAAAAGCGGTAAGAATTCAGCGGTAAATAAAACCTAAAATACAATCAGCATAAATATAGATCCCAATATCTAAATTTATAAAAAAGATAAATTCGAATATTCAATAATAATCGGATGAATATTCGTAAAAATCTTGTTATCCACTGGTGGTAGCTGGATGCGTTTGTTCACATATGAAATATTGAGAAAATAAATAATCGAATAATCGCTTGCTTCCGATTATGACCAGTCTCTTGTATACATGAATAAATAGTCAATACGAAATTTTCATAATGTGAATGATCGCGAACTGTCGAATATGATAGTCAGCTTACGAAATAATGTTTGGACACATGCGTATAATGATGGCCAGAGTTCCAAGCATATATAACTTTCGATGATTTGAGCAGACAATGTTGTAGCTGCTTGTAAGCACAGCGGCGTCCCGCTGTATTTAATTGAAAAGCGATCGCTTGTGTAGGATATGCGTAGCCTTACCAGGAGGTCTTTGTGCTGGACAGTGAGCCCTCGACTCGGCGTACTTTCCTTTTGGGTCCCGGTCTCAAGGGCTGTTGGTTCAGATTAGAATTTTCGCACCAATCGAATTGTTTGCTCCACGCGGTCTTAATGTCTCCCGTATAGTGGTGCTTGATTTGGCAATTCGTTATTCTTATGGTAATGTCCAGGCCTCCTCAGTTTTACAATATCCTTACTTTCCTTAGTGGGGCGATTCACACCAGACGCGTTTCGGGGATTTAAAGCAATGACCCCTTCCTCAGTGGTACATATATTGTCAATTTATTGTATTCTACTTTTATTAAAGATCCCTTTACTTTAGAGAGTGCCCCACTTCTATTCTTTTATTATTTTCCAAAACATATACCCATGGGAAAGCTTACTAAATGTCTGAGCCATTATCCTCCAAGTCCGCAAAATACATACGGTCATGTGCATGAGCTTGTGCTTATGTCATGAAGATGGCTCAGTTGACCTTGTGTTCGCTATTCTTAAAAGGAATCTGTCACCTGCTTTTACCATTTTAAGCTGGCACCATCGCTATGTTGACTAAAGTACCTTATTTCCAGGACTCTTTTTTTTTACTTTATTTCGTTTAGTAGTTTTGATATAAAAGCGATTTTTATGTTATGCTACTTAGGGTCCAAGGTGCCCAGAGGGGCGTTTTTTTCCTTCTCCGGTGCCCAGTGACGCCCCCCTGCAGTGTCCAAGAACGCCTCCTGATCATCAAATAACCTCCCACAGCCCGGCAAACGGTTCCGCCCCTCCCCACGTCATAGTCTACCTTATAGAAATTCCCCGTTCTTCTTCCTGTCTGCGTCCAGAAAACTCGCGCAGGCGTAGTACCGCCTGCGGCCTGCGCGATCATCAACGTCCTGAGGGCAACAGTGCTCAGGTGACACCATTGGGCTCGGCGCATGTCCAGTGAGACTTTTGAGGCTGTTGCCCTCAGGGCGTTGATGATTGCGCAGGCGGTACTGCGCCTGCGCGAGTTTCCTCTGGGCACCTTGGACTCTAATTAGCATAACATAAAAATCACTTTTACATCAAAACTACTAAACGAAATAAAGTAGTAAGAAGAGTCCTGGAAATAAGGTACTTTAGTCAACATAGCGATGGTGCCAGCTTAAAATGGTAAAAGGAGGTGACAGATTCCCTTTAACATATGTTGTATACTCTGGATTCCATAAATGCCATGTTTAGAATAGTGAAATTGTCTTTTAATGAATTAATATTAAGAGGGAGACGTGAACAGTGTTACTTATTTCATTAGGAACTACATGGAAAACTACTAGAAGCAGAAAATACCTTGTTAATGGCTGATTACTAGTATATTCCAATGTTGGCCTGCAGGTGGGAGCACAGCATTAGAATATACTGAATTACAGAATAAAAGTTTCAGTCTATGTTGTAGTCATCTATGGTGACAACAAAAAAGTATTTTAATTTTTTTTATATTGAAAAATAATCTTTCAAATCAGCGCCTTTTCCTATAATAAAAAAATGTGCACATTATAGGTGTAGCCACATCTGGAAGCACCCAAACTATTAAAATATAAAAATATTTATCCCATAAGGAAAACAAATTAAAAAAATGTTAATCCAATTTGCATTTTTTTTGTCACTTCACCTCCCATAAAAAAATTAAATGATAAGTTATTTTTTTTAAAAAAAAGTCATTAATAAAAACTACATATTGTCTCACAAAAAATAAGCCCTCATATAACTCCATAGACATAACCATAAAAAAGTTATGGGGATCAGAATATGATCATTAGAGATGAGCAAATTTCAAAAAAATTCGATTCAGCCAGTTCGCCGAATTTTCCAGAAAAATGTGCTTTGAGCCGAATATATTCGCGGCGCGCCTTTATAGGGGTGTAGAACACTGTGCCTTGCAGTAGCACACATAGGGAGTCTGCTGGGGTAGTGAAATAATACTGTGAGTCCGTATGACATGCAGATAACAGGCATCGCTATTAGAACCACACTGCACACTTCACTTATTTGGGCAGTCACGGGGCCAAAACCGACCAAATAACTCAAGTATTAACTCAGCCTTACAGGTCGGTGTTAGTGTAAGGCTACTTTCACACTCGCGTTTGGTGCGAATCAGTCATGGATCTGCACAGACTGATCAGCACCGATAATACAACCTCATGCATCCGTTCAGAACGGATCCGCTTGTATTATGTTTAACATTGCCATATTGTGTCAGTAAAAACGGATCCGTCACCATTGACTTACATTGTGTGTCAGGACTAGGGATGAGCGAACTCGAACTGTATAGTTCGGGTTCGTACCAAATTTTGGGGTGTCCGTGACACGGACCCAAACCCGGACATTTTCGTAAAAGTCCGGGTTCGGGTTCGGTGTTCGTCGCTTTCTTGGCGCTTTTGTGACGCTTTCTTGGCGCTTTTTGAAAGGCTGCAAAGCAGCCAATCAACAAGCGTCATACTACTTGCCCCAAGAGGCCGTCACAGCCATGCCTACTATTGGCATGGCTGTGATTGGCCAGAGCACCATGTGACCCAGCCTCTATTTAAGCTGGAGTCACATAGCGCCGCCCGTCACTCTGCTCTGATTAGCGTAGGGAGAGGTTGCGGCTGCGACAGTAGGGCGAGATTAGGCAGATTAACTCCTCCAAAGGACTTGATTGATCGATCGATCTGCAGCTGTGGATCATTGAGCTGCTGAAATTCAATTGCTCACTGTTTTTAGGCTGCCCAGACCCTTTGTCAGTCACTTTTTTCTGGGGTGATCGGCGGCCATTTTGTGTCTTGTGGTGCGCCAGCACAAGCTGCGACCAAGTGCATTTAACCCTCAATGGTGTGGTTGTTTTTTGGCTAAAGCCTACATCAGGGTGAAGCTGTCACACCAAGTGCATTTAACCAGCAATAGTCTGTTTATTTTTGGCCATATACTACATCAGGGGCAAGCTGCGCCCGTCACCAAGGGCATTTAACCCTCAGTAGTGTGGTTGGTCAAGCTGTCACACCAAGTGCATTTAACCAGCAATAGTCTGTTCATTTTTTGGCCATATACTACATCAGGGGCAAGCTGCGCCCGTCACCAAGTGCATTTAACCCTCAGTAGTGTGGTTGGTCAAGCTGTCACACCAAGTGCATTTAACCAGCAATAGTGTGGTTATTTTTTGGCCATATCCCAGTCTAATTCTGTCAGTAAATCCATACCGGTCACCCAGCGCCTAAATACTAGGCCTCAAATTTATATCCCGCTAAATCTGTCGTTACCGCTGTACTGTTCTGGCTGGGCAAGTTATTTAGTGTCCGTCAAAGCACATTTTTTGTTCTGGGTTGAAATACAATTCCCAATTTAGCAATTTCATCATTTAGTGGTTTCTGCTATATCAGAGCTATTTGAAATCTATCCCTAAAAGGGTATATAATATTCAAGGTGCACATAGGGTCATTCAGAATAACTTCACACACACGCTACTGTGCATTTCCAAGTCTAATTCTGTCACTAAATCCATACCGGTCACCCAGCGCCTAAATACTAGGCCTCAAATTTATATTCAGCTGAATTTGAATTCAATACATTGGGCCAAATAATATTTTTGTTGTTGTGGTGAACCATAACAATGAGGAAAACATCTAGTAAGGGACGCGGACGTGGACATGGTCGTGGTGGTGTTAGTGGACCCTCTGGTGCTGGGAGAGGACGTGGCCGTTCTGCCACATCCACACGTCCTAGTGTACCAACTACCTCAGGTCCCAGTAGCCGCCAGAATTTACAGCGATATATGGTGGGGCCCAATACCGTTCTAAGGATGGTACGGCCTGAGCAGGTACAGGCATTAGTCAATTGGGTGGCCGACAGTGGATCCAGCACGTTCACATTATCTCCCACCCAGTCTTCTGCAGAAAGCGCACAGATGGCGCCTGAAAACCAACCCCATCAGTCTGTCACATCACCCCCATGCATATCAGGGAAACTGTCTGAGCCTCAAGTTATGCAGCAGTCTCTTATGCTGTTTGAAGACTCTGCTGGCAGGGTTTCCCAAGGGCATCCACCTAGCCCTTCCCCAGCGGTGGAAGACATAGACTGCACTGACGCACAACCACTTATGTTTCCTGATGATGAGGACATGGGAATACCACCTCAGCATGTCTCTGATGATGACGAAACACAGGTGCCAACTGCTGCGTCTTTCTGCAGTGTGCAGACTGAACAGGAGGTCAGGGATCAAGACTGGGTGGAAGACGATGCAGGGGACGATGAGGTCCTAGACCCCACATGGAATGAAGGTCGTGCCACTGACTTTCACAGTTCGGAGGAAGAGGCAGTGGTGAGACCGAGCCAACAGCGTAGCAAAAGAGGGAGCAGTGGGCAAAAGCAGAACACCCGCCGCCAAGAGACTCCGCCTGCTACTGACCGCCGCCATCTTGGACCGAGCACCCCAAAGGCAGCTTCAAGGAGTTCCCTGGCATGGCACTTCTTCAAACAATGTGCTGACGACAAGACCCGAGTGGTTTGCACGCTGTGCCATCAGAGCCTGAAGCGAGGCATTAACGTTCTGAACCTTAGCACAACCTGCATGACCAGGCACCTGCATGCAAAGCATGAACTGCAGTGGAGTAAACACCTTAAAAACAAGGAAGTCGCTCAGGCTCCCCCTGCTACCTCTTCTGCTGCTGCCGCCTCGGCCTCTTCCTCCGCCTCTGGAGGAACGTTGGCACCTGCCGCCCAGCAAACAGGGGATGTACCACCAACACCACCACCACCACCTCCGTCACCAAGCGTCTCAACCATGTCACACGGCAGCGTTCAGCTCTCCATCTCACAAACATTTGAGAGAAAGCGTAAATTCCCACCTAGCCACCCTCGATCCCTGGCCCTGAATGCCAGCATTTCTAAACTACTGGCCTATGAAATGCTGTCATTTAGGCTGGTGGACACAGACAGCTTCAAACAGCTCATGTCGCTTGCTGTCCCACAGTATGTTGTTCCCAGCCGCCACTACTTCTCCAAGAGAGCCGTGCCTTTCCTGCACAACCAAGTATCCGATAAAATCAAGTGTGCACTGCGCAACGCCATCTGTAGCAAGGTCCACCTAACCACAGATACGTGGACCAGTAAGCACGGCCAGGGACGCTATATCTCCCTAACTGCACACTGGGTAAATGTAGTGGCAGCTGGGCCCCAGGCGGAGAGCTGTTTGGCGCACATCCTTCCGCCGCCAAGGATCGCAGGGCAACATTCTTTGCCTCCTGTTGCCACCTCCTCCTTCTCGGCTTCCTCCTCCTCTTCTTCCACCTGCTCATCCAGTCAGCCACACACCTTCACCACCAACTTCAGCACAGCCCGGGGTAAACGTCAGCAGGCCATTCTGAAACTCATATGTTTGGGGGACAGGCCCCACACCGCACAGGAGTTGTGGCGGGGTATAGAACAACAGACCGACGAGTGGTTGCTGCCAGTGAGCCTCAAGCCCGGCCTGGTGGTGTGTGATAATGGGCGAAATCTCGTTGCAGCTCTGGGACTAGCCAATTTGACGCACATCCCTTGCTTGGCGCATGTGCTGAATTTGGTGGTGCAGAAGTTCATTCACAACTACCCCGACATGTCAGAGCTGCTGCATAAAGTGCGGGCCGTCTGTTCGCGCTTCCGGCGTTCACATCCTGCTGCTGCTCGCCTGTCTGCGCTACAGCGTAACTTCGGCCTTCCCGCTCACCGCCTCATATGCGACGTGCCCACCAGGTGGAACTCCACCTTGCACATGCTGGACAGACTGTGCGAGCAGCAGCAGGCCATAGTGGAGTTTCAGCTGCAGCACGCACGGGTCAGTCGCACCACTTCACCACCAATGACTGGGCCTCCATGCGAGACCTGTGTGCCCTGTTGCGCTGTTTCGAGTACTCCACCAACATGGCCAGTGGCGATGACGCCGTTATCAGCGTTACAATACCACTTCTATGTCTCCTTGAGAAAACACTTAGGGCGATGATGGAAGAGGAGGTGGCCCAGGAGGAGGAGGAAGAGGGGTCATTTTTAGCACTTTCAGGCCAGTCTCTTCGAAGTGACTCAGAGGGAGGTTTTTGGCAACAGCAGAGGCCAGGTACAAATGTGGCCAGCCATGGCCCACTACTGGAGGACGAGGAGGACGAGGATGAGGAGGAGGTGGAGGAGGATGAGGATGAAGCATGGTCACAGCGGGGTGGTACCCAACGCAGCTCGGGTCCATCACTGGTGCGTGGCTGGGGGGAAAGGCAGGACGATGACGATACGCCTCCCACAGAGGACAGCTTGTCCTTACCCCTGGGCAGCCTGGCACACATGAGCGACTACATGCTGCAGTGCCTGCGCAACGACAGCTGAGTTGCCCACATTTTAACCTGTGCGGACTACTGGGTTGCCACCCTGCTGGATCCACGCTACAAAGACAATGTGCCCACCTTACTTCCTGCACTGGAGCGTGATAGGAAGATGCGCGAGTACAAGCGCACGTTGGTAGACGCGCTACTGAGAGCATTCCCAAATGTCACAGGGGAACAAGTGGAAGCCCAAGGCCAAGGCAGAAGAGGAGCAAGAGGTCGCCAAGGCAGCTGTGTCACGGCCAGCTCGTCTGAGGGCAGGGTTAGCATGGCAGAGATGTGGAAAACGTTTGTCAACACGCCACAGCTAACTGCACCACCACCTGATACGCAACGTGTTAGCAGGAGGCAACATTTCACTAACATGGTGGAACAGTACGTGTGCACACCCCTCCACGTACTGACTGATGGTTCGGCCCCATTCAACTTCTGGGTCTCTAAATTGTCCACGTGGCCAGAGCTAGCCTTTTATGCCTTGGAGGTGCTGGCTTGCCCGGCGGCCAGCGTTTTGTCTGAACGTGTATTCAGCACGGCAGGGGGCGTCATTACAGACAAACGCAGCCGCCTGTCTACAGCCAATGTGGACAAGCTGACGTTCATAAAAATGAACCAGGCATGGATCCCACAGGACCTGTCCGTCCCTTGTCCAGATTAGACATTAACTACCTCCCCTTAACCATATATTATTGGACTCCAGGGCACTTCCTCATTCAATCCTATTTTTATTTTCATTTTACAATTATATTGCGAGGCTACCCAAAGTTGAATGAACCTCTCCTCTGTCTGGGTGCCGGGGCCTAAATATATGCCAATGGACTGTTCCAATGTTGGGTGACGTGAAGCCTGATTCTCTGCTATGACATGCACACTAATTCTCTGCTGACATGAAGCCAGATCCTCTGTTACGGGACCTCTCTCCTCTGCCTGGGTGCCGGGGCCTAAATATCTGAGAATGGGCTGTTCCAGTGGTGGGTGACGTGAAGCCAGATTCTCTGCTATGGGACCTCTGTCCAATTGATTTTGGTTAATTTTTATTTATTTAATTTTTATTTTAATTCATTTCCCTATCCAAATTTGTTTGCAGGGGATTTACCTACATGTTGCTGCCTTTTGCAGCCCTCAAGCCCTTTCCTGGGCTGTTTTACAGCCTTTTTAGTGCCGAAAAGTTCGGGTCCCCATTGACTTCAATGGGGTTCGGGTTCGGGACGAAGTTCGGATCGGGTTTGGATCCCGAACCCGAACATTTTCGGGAAGTTCGGCCGAACTTCTCAAACCCGAACATCCAGGTGTCCGCTCAACTCTAGTCAGGACGGATCCGTTTGCCTCTGCATCATCCGTTTGCCTCTGCAAGCAGCGTTTTGGTGTCCGCCTCCAGAGCGGAATGGAGGCGGAACGGAGGCAAACTGATGCATTCTGAACGGATCCTAATCCATTCAGAATGCATTAGGGCAAAACTGATCCGTTTTGAACCACTTGTGAGAGCCCTGAACGGATCTCACAAACAGAAACCAAAACGCCAGTGTGAAAGTAGCCTAAAGAAGAAGCGCACTCCTTTTACACCCTTGTCAGCTGATTCCACATAGATGATTACAGAACCTGTTCTATTAAACGCTTATACAAGTAGAGCCCCCCAACAGAGTGGAGAGGGTGTCAGCAGTAAGTTGGTGTTGACGTCACTGATTAATTTGCCCTTCCTCTGATCTGTCAGAACAATAACCCACAAAAAATGGATCCTGTCTGTGGAGCATCCGCCTTCACTCGGTCAGCATTTGGTTAGTAATCCATCAGTATTGCTAATGCCAAAAATAAAAAACAGGAATGGATCTAAAACAGAGATGACACGTTAAGGTAATACTTGCATGTCTTCTGTGTTTTGTACCCACTCCTGCTTTTGGCTACCAAATCAATTCTGATGGGACCATACAGGCCTTATAGCTGCTACACAGACAGGATCTGTTGTGCAAAGAAAAAGGGGGTCAGTCAGCACATCCCAATGCGCAGGGGCACATTGCTATAGCTGAAAACAACATAGCATCTCATTTTTCCTTCCTTCTGACAGATCAGAACAAAGGTCAAATAAAAGATGATGTCAACCAGGCCAAAAGCCAAAATAGTGGGCCAGTCATGAAGTGGGGAGGGTGGGAACAGCATGAGAAGTCTATAGAGTGGACCTATGACATAGTGGTGAGGTGGAAGCAGCATGAGGAGACCACAGAGTGGCCCAATGACAGAGTCTGAAGTTGGCAGCAGTATGACGAGACCACCGAGTGGCACAATGACAGAGTCTGGAGGTGGCAGATGCAGCAGCAGCATGATGAGAAGGCCACAGAGTGGCACAATGACAGTCTGTAGATGGCAGCAGTATGATGAGGCCAGCGAGTGGCAAGGTGACATTGTGTGGATATGGCAGCAGCATGAGGTGACTACAGAGTGGCAAGGTGACGTAGTGTGTTCAGATGGCAGCAGCAGGATCCAACAGTGTGGCAAGGTGACATAGTGTGATGATGGCAGCAGCAGCAGGATTCCACAGAGTAGCAAGGTAACATAGTGTGGAGATGGCAGTAGCATGAGCAGCAGCATCAGGAGGCTACCATAGAGTAGCCAAGTGACATAGTGTGGGGATGGCAGCAGCAGTATCCCACAGAGTGGCAAGGTGACATAGTGTGGAGATGGCAGCAGCAGCATGAGGAGACCACAGAGTGGCAAATTGACATATTGTGGAGATGGCAGCAGCAGGAGGAGACCACAAAGTGGCAAGGTGACATAGTTTGGAGATGGCAGTAGCAACAGCAGGAGCAGCAGCATGAGGAGACCAGAGAGTGGCAAGTTGACATAGTGTGTAGATGGCAGCAGCAGCATGAGGAGACCACAAAGTGGCAAGTTGACATAGTGTGGAGATGGCAGCAGGAGGTGACCACAGAGTGGCAAGGTGACATCGTTTGGAGATGGCAGCAGCAGCTGCATCAGGAGACCTGAAAGTGACCCGGTAACAGAGTGGGGCGGTGGGTGGCAATACCAGTACCCGCTGACAAAGATGGGTGAAATAAGGAGCTCTTGGCATCAGATGCGTGGCATCAGGCTGGTTGCAGCATCAAAATAGTAGCTGAGGCAGGTAGTCAGAAGAAAACGGTCTCTTGTATCAAAGTGTTGGTGAGGCACCATGGATGATCTAGTCTGATGCATCAGGAATTGGTGGTTGGAAACCCTGGCTGATCTATGCCTGATTCATCTTGACAAAGGTCAGTCTCTCCACATTTTGGGTGGACAGGCGAGTTTTCCTTGGGGTAACCATGGCCGCCGCCGCACTAAACACCCGCTCTGATGACACACTACTGGCCGGGCAGAACAGCTTTTCCAGGGCAAACTCTGCTAGTTGCGGCCACAAATCCAGTTTGGCTACCCAGTAGTCCAGCGGATCTTCAATGTGGAATAGCAGGGTGCTGTCCAAGTATGCCACGACCTACTGGTTCAGGTCATGCTTCAGGTCTAGCTGCTGCTGCTGGTGAGTAGTTTATTCACTATGCGGGTGAATAAAGCTACTCATTAGCGACTCTAGACTCAGGCTGCTGCTGATGGAGCTGGTACTGCTCCTGCCACCCTACCCCTCCCCAGCAGCCATGGCAGTGGAACGTGAGCGTAGAGGGGCCCCCCGGTCAGACCTGCAAGAGGATGGACGATGGGTCCGATAGGCAGCGGCGAATTGACTACATAGGATGTCTCTGTAGTAGTTTAGTTTGTCCTCCCTCTCAGTGGGTGTAAAAAAGGCACACATTCTGGACTGGTAGCGAGGGTCCAAAAAGGTGAGCCAGAAGTCATTCCTTTGCCGAATGGTGACAATTTGGCTGTCACGACGCAAGCAAGTGAGCATGCAGCGGGCCATTTGTGCAAGTGACTCGGAGGGACTCCCTGTCTCCATCTCCACTGCATACTGCCACGGTGTGTCTGGGTCCTCTGTCTCATCTTCCTCATCTTCCTGTAGCTCCTCTGGCTGCTCCTGCTTGCTCCTCCTGTCCTGTCAGCTGAGTAGAAAAACCACCCATTTGGCTACACATTGCCTGTGCTCCAATGTCCTCCTCCCCCTGCTTTTCCAATTCAGCCCTCACAGGGCTCATGTGGCCATGAGATCGAGGCACAACGTCACCTGTCCCCTGACCAGCCGTTGTTACCACCATCTGTTCCAGGACATGAAGCAGTGGAATGACGCTGTTCATCCCGTAGTCCTGGTGACTGACAAATAACGTGGCTTCCTCAAAGGGCCTGAGCAAACGGCAGGTGTCACGCATGAGCTGCCAGTGGCTAACATCGAAGTTACACAGGGGAGTACTCCTATCCGCTTGCATCATCAAGAAATCGATGGCCTTTCTCTGTTCGTATAGTCGGTCCAACATATGGGGGGTAGAATTCAAAGAGGTGGAAATGTCGCAGATCAGCCTATGTTGGGGGATGCTGTTCTGCCGCTGCAACTCAAGGAGGGTGTGCTTTGTGGTGTACGAGTGGCTAAAGTGCATGCAAAGTTTCCTGGCCATTTTTAGTATGCCTTGCAGATGGGTGGAAGACTTCAGGAACCGCTGCACAACCAGTTTGAACACGTGTGCCATGTAGGGCGCATGGCTCAGCCTTCCTTGACCCAGCGCCGACACAATGTTCTTACTGATGTCGGTCAACATAGTTCCGATTTTGAGTTGTCGGGGAGAAAGCCAGGATTCGATTTCTTGATGCATCACATGGAGCAGTTGCTCCACTGTGTGACTCCGTTCGCCAAGGAAAGCCAGGTGCAGAACAGCATGACACCGCCGAGCCCTGCACATGTGGTATGCTGGAGGGGCACTGTGACTTGTCCCTACAGTGGAGGCTGAGGACATGGTGGAGGATGAGGAGGCAGAGGCAGACATTGTCGCAAGACCAAAGGCGTGACAACGTGGAGGAGGAAGCGGCGTGACTTCTCCTAGTTGCTGGTGTGGCTGTGCAGGAACCACCCAGTGGACCGTAGTTACAGCTCCAAACGTCAGCACTGCCGTGCACTTTGGCAGGCACCGACAGGCTCAAGGACTGGCCCATCTTCTGTTCTACATGTGTGTGCAGGGATGGTACTGCCTTTTTGGCAAAGAAATGACGGCCTGGGACTCTTCACCTCGGCTCGGCACAAGCCATCAGTTCTCTGAAAGGTGCAGAGTCCACCACTTGGAAAGAGAGGGACTGACACACCAGCAACTTGGACAGGAGCACGTTCAGCTTCTGCGCCGTTGGATGCGTGCACTCATACGGTTGTCTCTTGGCAATTACTTTGGTGATCCACTGCTGATGGAATGAATGACGAGAAGTAGGAGCAGGAGCATCTGGACCAGCAGAAGATGGGATTGACAGACAGCTCCCTTCAGCTGAGGTATTGGAGCCTTGACTGGCTGAGACTAGGTGCATGCCACTGGGTGATGTAGCGGTTGCTGCAGCAGGCTGGACCCCCACATCGGAGCAACGGTTCTGCCAGGCCACTGTATGGCGACGCTGCATATGTTGACGCAGGGCCGTAGTGCCAACATTGGCACCCTGGTCACGCTTCACCTTCTGCCCACAGATGCGACATATGGCCACGTCCACCTCCTCTGGCGCTTTAAAAATAAACTGCCACACCACCGAGTAGGTGATTCTCCCCCTAACAGTCCGCACTGACTGATTAATCCCGCAGCTGCCTCAGTGAACCCCTGCACCACTACTTCCCGGGCAGGTAGGCTGCTGCAAAGCAGGTGGTGTACCCCGGGCACGTTTGGCTCCCGACCTCCCACTGCTGCCACCCTGCCCCAGCCATGCTACCAACTTGCTGGCTCTGCCGCTGCCTCAAGCGCAAGCTTAGGTAAAGATAATTGAAACTTGAGAGTCAGGAAATAAACGTCACAAACGGCGCTTACCGACTAGCAAGCTTGTAGGATGGAACAATGCAAAAAGAAGCAAAAGTGAAAGCGCCACTCTCTACGCAACGCAACCATAGGAGAATAATTTGTGGTAGCCCAGGAGACAGGATTGACAATAGTTCGGGCAGAGCGGTTTATCCCCGACAAAGTACAAAGAGATACAGTGATAGTGGTGGTAGTAAAAAATACTTAGAAGGTGCCAAATGTTCAGATTAGAACCGCAATAATAATGTAAAAAGAACGTAAGACACACACTTTATTAAATGTTAGGATAAAAACAATCCAGAGTAAAACTTCAGTTGACTCACTTCACTGGGGGGTTGCCACTAGGATAAAACTTAAGACACCCGTGGCCAAAGGAACTCATCTGGTCTTGTGCGCTCCAAATGCAGAGGATTACAACGGCGACTCGATGGGGACACATGGAGGTGTAGGCGTAAATGAACGTCAGTGAGCTCATGAGAGCAGGACTTACATCTGTATGCAAATAGGGGGAAATGCATCTCATGCGTATAAGGATCCATAGGGGTACCGGTTAAAACAAAACATAATATAACAGTACCCAAAAGAATTATATATAAATATTAAAATAATAATAATAATAATAATAATAAATGCATGGATGGTAAATTATACGCAATAGAATATACACTGTCAAATAGGGACTAATTTGACTAATAAAACAGAAATGTATAAACAAGGACACATAGGAATAAAGCTAAAATGGAGTAAACATGGAATACAAATTTAATAAAATAACAATATCTGAGCGCATAAAAAAATATCAGTATCTGTGTCTGAGAAAAAAATATGCGCATAATCAAACAAAACATATAAAAACACCAAAAGATACAGTGAAAAGTACACTTATATCTTAGTGAAATGTAAGATTAACCAATGTACATAGGGAGCAATGGACTCATGAAGGTGTTACAACAACAGTACAATGGGTAAAATATGGTTGTGGGGGTGTGGTACATGTTGTATGTTGATGAGGACACAAAAAGGTCGGTTGAGACTGTATTTGTATATAGAGAATTCTCTGAGGAAAACGAAATAAAGAGCTGATAAAATCAAATCAAAAGAACGCACCACTTCCAGTTTGTCCAGAAAACGGAAGTGATGTCATTTTGGTGGGCATTTGATGTTATCTATGTGTGTATATATATATATATATATATATGTGTCCTACCTTTACCCGGTTTTTATTATTATTATTGCTCTTGATGAAGGGGATTTTATGCCTTCCCCGAAACGCGTTGAGCCGCATATCCTTGAAATAAAGCAATTGACTAAGAAGTTGCTGACCCGCGTGCTGTTTGCCATCTCTATCACACGACTGGAGTGCTGACTTCAATCTCCACCACACTACAGGCGATCCTGGCTGGGGGGGGGGTTGCCCCCAGTGTCTTGAGTTTTATCCTGGTGGCAACCCCCCAGTGAAGTGAGTCAACTGGAGTTTTACTCTGGATTGTTTTTATCCTAACATTTAATAGAGTACGTGTTTTACGTTCTTTTTACATTATTATTGTGGTTCTAATCTGAATATTTGGCACCTTCTAAGTATTTTTTACTACCACCGCAGTCGGTAAGCGCCGTTTGTGACGTTTATTTCGGGACTCTCAAGTTTCAATTATCTTTACCTGATCACCAAGTGTATAGCTGTGCTAACACTATCTCCAGCTGCCTTCTCCACCTTTCTGCAACCCTCCTGCTTAATCTCTTTTATTCTTTTAATTTCCTTCTGCTACCATCACCTTTGGTGCCTCTGGTTTCCATTGACCCAGGTAGCATTTGTTAACCTCCCCCTCTTTTTTCTTTCTTTTTTTATGTGTCCACTCAAGCGCAAGCTGCCACCCTCTTCTCCTGATGATGATGAAGCACCTTCTGCACCCAGCTCCCAAGTGCAATCGGTTTCATCATCATCGATTTGTCTGCACATCACTTATGTCCTCAACGGCCTCTGGGTCAGGAGCCTGACCACTCGCAACACAAGCTCCCATGCCACTCTCCTCATTACTACTTGCACGAATAGCGGAGGAAGCGGTGGATGTCTCCTCCAGATCTTGGCTGGGCAGTAGCTGCTGACTGCCCTCTAGTAGCTGTTCCTCGCTAAAAAGTGGAGCAGAGCCTACAGCATATATTACTTCTCACGGTAAGGGAATAGGAAAGGACAGAAGCAGGTTGAAGACAGGTGAGGGCACAGGGCCTGCTCCCGGGCCATGCCAACTAAAGGTTGTGTCTGACGAACCCACCAACTGTTGGCTGGGGGTGTCTGATGTCACTTGGGATGACATGGATGACCGAGTTAACCAATCAAGAACCGCTGGGTTGCTGGTCAAGACACGACCGGTAGATGATACCAGGAGCTCAGGTCTCTCGCTGCGACTACTGCTACCACAACCCCTTACTCTGCTGCAACCTCTGCTTGCGCCAGAAACATTCATGCCTCTGCCACTCCTCTGTGCATGGCCGGGCACTTCTCTGCCAGACATATTTGTAGCTGAACTAAACAAATGAAACGGAAATTAACCACTTCCCGTCACACTAACGCCGATAGGCGTCAGGACGGCGGCGCTCTCAGGTCTCAATGATGCCTATTGGTGTAATCTCGTGAGACCCGAGATTACGCGTGAATGCGACAGCGGCACGCAGCTCTGAAGTTGCATTACAGCTTGCCAGCGCTGGCAGGCTGTAGATGTTTACAAAATTGCATCAGAAAGGTATATTAGACGCTGTTTTGTTAACAGCGTCTGATATACCTGATACCTGGTCCTCTGGTGGTCCCTTTTGCTTGTATCCACCACCAGAGGACACAGGCAGCTCTGTAAGTAGCACCAAGCACCACACTACATACATACACACCCTGTCACTTATTAACCCCTTATTAACCCCGGATCACCCCATATAGACTCCCTGATCACCCCCCTGTCATTGATCACCCCTCTGTAAGTCTCCATTCAGACGTCCAGCAATGTGCTTTCCGCATTTTGCGGATCCACACATTGCCAGAACTAGATAGAAAATGCCTTTTCTTGTCCGCAATTGCGGACAAGAATAGGGCATGTTCTATATTTTTGCGGAACGGAAGTGCAGACCCGGAACTGCGGATCCGCAATTCCGGATCCGAGCGGGACAAAGTCTGTCCCCATAGAAATGAATGGGTCCGCAATTCCGTTCCGCAAAATGCGGAACAGAATTGCGGACGTGTGAATGGGGCCTAAGGGTCCCTTATCACCGCCAGTTAGTTAGCTACTTGCTAGGTAGTTAGCGCCCAGCCCACAGCACCGCAGTCACTGATTAGCGTCATCGCTGTCGCTAATCAGCACTAGTACTATATAGTATCTGTAGGGGATCAAGACTGATCGCAATCAGATCTATATCAGTACATTAGGGTCACCTTGTTGGCTCTACAAAAAACGCAGTGTTCGCCAGATCAGGCCTGATCTTGTGCACACACTTGCGTTCAGTCCGCCCCACCGCAGTGGCAGAATTTTTTTTTCTGATTACAGCAAAAACACAAAACACAAACACAAAAATCGCTGCGGCGCTATAAACATCACTTTTGAGCTTTTTGGATCTTTATTAGTGATCGCAGCTTTACTTCGCAAGCACTCCTATGTCCTTTCCCCTCTTTATTTTTTTTTGCACATTTTTTGGCAGAGATTTTTTCATCCACATTGATCCATGCGAATGAAGAAATCTGTGTCGTTAATTTTTTCTTTCAGCCCAGAGGCTGAACGGAAAAAAAAATCTCATTACCTGTATGCTCAATATAAGGAGAATAGCAGAAACTCCTAATGCTGGCCATACATGTAATAATTGCGGAGAACCTCAAATGCCAGGGGAGTACAAACACCCCACAAATGACCCCATTTTGGAAAGAAGACACCCCAAGGTATTCGCTGAGGGGCATATTGAGTCCATGAAAGATTGAACTTTTTGTCACAAGTTAGCGGAAAGGGAGACTGAGGGGACCAAATTCCAATGAGTACCTTTAGGATTTCACAGGGCATTTTTACGCATTTGAATTCCAAACTACTTCTCACGCTTTAGGGCTCCTAAAATGCCAGGGCAGTATAAATACCTCACAAGTGACCCCATTTTGGAAAGAAGACACCCTAAGGTATTCCGTGAGGGGCATGGCGAGTTCATGTAAAAAAAAAATTTTTGTCACAAGTTAGTGGAATATGAGACTTTGTAAGAAAAAAATAAAAAATAAAAAATGAATCAATTTCCGCTAACTTGTGCAAAAAAAAAAAATAACTTCTATGAACTCACCATGCCCCTCACAGAATACCTTGGGGTGTCTTCTTTCCAAAATGGGGTCACTTGTGGGGTATTTATACTGCCCTGGCATTTTAGGGGCCCTAAAGCATGAGAAGTAGTTTGGAATCCAAATGCGTAAAAATGCCCTGTGAAATCCTAAAGGTACTCATTGGAATTTGGGCCCCTTTGTGCACCTAGGCTGCAAAAAAGTGTCACACATGTAGTATCGCCATACTCAGAAGAAGTAGGGCAATGTGTTTTGGGGTGTATTTTTACATATACCTATACTGTGTGTGAGAAATCTCTCTGTAAATGACAACTTAAAAAAAAAATTTATACAAAGTTGTCAATTTACTGAGATATATCTCTCACCCAGCATGGGTATATGTAAAAATACACCCCAAAACACATTGCCCTACTTCTTCTGAGTACGGCGATAACACATGTGTGACACTTTTTTGCAGCCTAGGTGCGTAAAGGGGTCGAAAGTCCAATGAGTACCTTTAGGCTTTACAGGGTTGCTCACAATTTAGCCCCACCCAAAATGCCAGAACAGTAAACACACCCCACAAATGACCCCATTTCGGAAAGTAGACACCCCAAGGTATTCACCGAGGGGCATAGTGAGTCCATGGGAGATTTTTGTTTTTTTTGCCAGAAGTTGGCAGAAATTGAAACTTTATTATATATTTTTTTCCTCAGAAAGTGTCATTTTCCGCTAACTTGTGAAAAAAAAATTAAATCATACATGAACTCACCATGCCCCTCCGCGAATACTTTGGGGTGTCTTCTTTCTAAAATGGGGTCATTTGGGGGGTATTCATACTATCCTGGCATTCTAGCACCTCAAGAAACATGACAGGTGCTCAGAAAGTCAGAGCTGCCTCAAAATGCTGAAATTCACATTTTTGTACCAAAGTTTGTAAACGCTATAACTTTTGCGCAAACCAATAAATATACACTTATTGGATTTTTTTTAATTAAATACATGTAGCACAATAAATTCTGACACAAACTTGCATAGAAATGTAATTATATTTGAACGATTTTACCAGAAAAAGTTAAAAATACACTTTTTTGAGAAAAATCTCAGCAGCAATCAAATACCACCAAAAGAAAGCTGTATTTGTGAGAAGAAAAGGAGGTAAAATTCATTTGGGTGACAAGTTCCATGACCGAGCAATAAACCGTTAAAGTTGTGAAGTGCCGATTTGTAAAAAAGGGCCTGGTCACTAGGGGGGTATAAACCTGTGGTCATTAAGTGGTTAAAAGACCCCTAAAAGCAACAAATATATATTTTTTTTGTTGCACTAAAATAGGCCACTAAATTATTTCTGCGCAAATAACAGCAAACGTGAACTGAGTATATATTTCTCGTATTGGACTAAAATAGGCCACTAAACGATTTGAGAGTAAATAGCATAAAAAGATAACCGCGTATATTTTTCTCTTTTTCTCTAGAAATATGGCACTAAACGCTTTTAGCGCAAATAACAGCAAATGTGAACTGCGTCTATTATTCTAGTAATGGAGTGAAATATGACAAGAAACGCTTTTAGTGCAAATAACACCAAATGTGAACTGCATCTATTTTTCTCATATTGTAGTGAAATATGACAAGAAACGCCTTTAGTGCAAATAACACCAAATGTGAACTGCATCTATTTTTCTCGTACTGTAGTGAAATATGACAAGAAACGCTTTTAGAGCTAATAGCAGCAAATATGAACTTAGACTACTTTTCTCTTTTTCTCTAGAAATATGGCAATAAACGCTTTTAGCGCAAAATAACACCAAGTGTGAACTGCGTCTATTTTTCTCATATTGTAGTGAAATTTGACAAGAAACGCTTTTAGTGCAAATAAAAGCAAATATGAACTTAAGTTAACCGAGTTAACCAATCAAGAACCGCTAGGTTGTTGGTCAAAACACGACCGGTAGATGACACAGGGAGCTCAAGTCTCTCGCTGCGACTACTGCTGCCACGACCCCTTACTCTTGTGCGCCCTCTTCTTGCGCCAGAAACATTCATGCCTCTGCCACTCCTCTGTGCATGGCCTGGCACTTCTCTGCCTGACATACTTGTAGCTGAACTAAACAAATGAAACGGAAATTAAAACACCCCTAAAAGCAACGAATGCATTTTTATTTTTGTACTAAAATAGGCCACTAAATTATTTCTGCACAAATAACAGCAAACGTGAACTAAGTATATATTTCTCGTATTGTACTGAAATAGGCCGCTAGGTGCCAAACTGTCAATCTGCAATGGACATACTAAGTGCGATTCATTTCCCCATGGATTTTTTCAAATGTTCACTTATGTGTTTGTTTCTTTATTATTGCATTGTTTGGGATTAGGTTATACAGGAGAGTGACAGCTTTGGTTTATTTTGGTTATATACATATCCATAGAACACCATCAATATGTTGTTTCGTAATTTTATTTGGTATTTTCTACTTTTGGGGGGCTTATTGGATGTTTATTTATTATTGAAATGCAAACAGTTCTATTTCCTGGTTGAGTCCATTTGGGGCCAAACTGTTGCATTTAAAAATCCATTTACTCTCAGTTCTGGACATGGCTTTGATGTAATCGCCTCCCCTCTCGTCTTGTTTGACTTTTTCTATGCCCCCAAAAATAGATCCTAAGAATTTGCCCTGGTGAAATTCTGTATAATGACGTGACAGTGGATGATTCTCTGCTTTTTTATTGATATTATTAATGTGTTCCCTTAGTCTGACTCTAAGTTCTCTTTTAGTTCGCCCCACATACATTTTACTGCACGGGCACTTAATATAGTAGATGACTCCTTTAGTGTGACAGGTAATATAGTCCTTTATTGTGTGTTTGCCTTGTGGGGTATATATCTATAATATATACCCCACAAGGCATATATACCCCTTGTGGGGTATATATCTATATATATAACAATAGCCGTGGGACTCAGCACCTCAGGCTGTAGCCACTTTTGCAAGAGGTGGAGTAAATCATAATACTGGGTCCTCGCAGGCTCAGCCGGCTTAATCCCCCACTGATGTACCCACTGGGCCAGGACCAACACATTCACTCCCAGTCTTGACAAAATCTCACCCTTTACTTTTTGGTAGTCGCCCGCTTGATAATCCGGCAAGTCGAAATACACCCGCTGGGAATCGGATGCCAGTAATGGAGCGACAACCTCAGCCCACTGGTCACGGAGTAGCTTTTTCCTGATGGCCACTTTCTCATACATCATCAGGTAGGTTTCGATGTCGTCTGCGGGAGTCATCTTAGGAATCGCGGCACGGACTGCTTTCCGGTCATCGTGGACGCTCGGGGTTGCTCCTTTGTCTCTCGCTGCTGCAAATTAGTTTCCATGAGGGCCTTCACAACAGCCTCCATTTTGTCGTGGGGCACTGGTTGTAATACAGCTGGTTTAATGTACGACATACAACCGTGCCTGAAAAATGCAGAAACCAAAATATCGGCGTTCACGCCAGCCTCACTGCTCTTGCCCGCATCCTTCACAAATTGTGAGGTTTCGCTCTGGTAGACAGGGTAAGCGGACACAGTACAGAGGCAAAATACGAGTACATAACTCAAAACGTAATTTGCACAAAACAGCAAGTAACTTTGCAGTCTTGGTGTTAATTCACACACAATGGAAAGTTCATATAACACAAGTTATCACGAAGTGCGAGGAAATTCGCATTCGTTAAGAATCAAATTTTTCCTGAAATTCGGAACAAATTCGACTTCGTCAGCTTCGATTAGCTCATCTCTAATGATCATGAAAAGAAAAAATTATTTAAAAGTTTTTTTTTTCAGTATTAAGACACAAGAAAAACTATGTAAACGTGTTATCATTGTAATCGTACTGACCAAGAAAATAAAGAGCATGGGTCAGATTTACAGGATAGTGAACTCCGTAAAAACGTAACCCACAAAACTGTTGCAGAATTGAGTTTAGTTTTTTTACAATCACACCCTCATTGGATTTTTTTTGTCCAGGTTCCAACTATACTGTATGCAATAGTAAATGGTGCCATTAGAAAGCACAACAAGCCCTCAAACAGCTATATGAACAGAAAACTAAACTAAAAAATGAAAATGTAAAGAATTAAATCAGCAGTTATGTGTTATTCCAATAAAAGTCTCTCTTTATTCATAGTAATGTCAATAATTCGAACAGTGAACCCATGTACAACCTTAAAAGAAAGATTACTTATCTGCTTCCTGACATTGGCTCCCCGCTCCTTCTCCTCCAGGTCTGTAATGCCCTGCTGGACTCCTTTGATGACAAGATCCGGTGTTCCGTTATATTTTGCTACCTGTTAAAATTCGCTACCCTCGTCACTTCTGATTGTGACATAGCCGCACTGGAAGGAGGTGTGTCTCGCTGCTCACCACCAGAGTGGCTGAAAAGGAGGTGTGTCTGCGCAGGCACACAAGGATGGGGAAGGCAAATTTCACACTGAGCGTTGCTGTGAACGTGCCGAGTGCGCGCCGAGGGTAGGAAATAATTACGAGCCACTGTGCATGCGCACCAAGGGTAGGAAAAAATTACGGGCTACTGCTCGACGTGCATGTGCAGTGGCCCGTAATTTTTACCTATCCTCGGCGCGTTCACAGCAATGCTAAGTGTGAAATTTGCCTACCCTGTCGTGGCTGAGAAGGAGGTGTGTCGGCGCAGGCGCACAACGACGGGGTAGGCAAATTTCACACTTGGCACGTTCACAGCAATGCTAAGTGTGAAATTTGCCTACCCTGTTGTGGCTGAGAAGGAGGTGTGTCGGCGCAGGCGCACAACGACGGGGTAGGCAAATTTCACACTTAGCATTGCTGTGAACGTGCCGAGGGTAGGTAAAAATTACAGGCCACTGCGCATGTGCGCCGAGCAGTAGCCCGTAATTTTTTACTACCCTTGGTGCGCATGCGCAGTGGCCTGTAATTATTTCCTACCCTCAGCACGCACTCGGCACGTTCACAGCAACGCTCAGTGTGAAATTTGCTTACCCCATCCTTGTGCGCCTGCGCCGACACACCTCCTTTTCAGCCACTCTGGTGGCGAGCAGCAAGACACACCTGTTTCCAAAGCTTCCTTTAAGCTTATACACATGGCCATGTCTTGCGGTGCATGATGCTATTTAGTTTTTAACCCCCTCCTGACACATTACGTACTACTACGTCATGGGAGCCACTGCGTTCCCGCAATTTGACGTAATAGTACATCATGGTAATCACTGGCCCCTGCTGTATCCGCCGGCATCACTGTAGAAGCCAATGCAGGCGGATTAACCGCTTCTATGCTGCGGGCCACGCTAACCGCGACATAGAAGGGGTTTGTGTCGGGTGAGTGAGCGCATTGAGTCCCCGCGCTGCTGTGGCGGGGATCCGATGCGTGACAAGGCTGTCCAATGCCTTGCACGGGATCAGAACTTGCCTTCTATGGGTGCCTCAGGCTGGGTCTCCTAGGCGACTCGGTGTCATACACTAACAGGCAATGCATTACAATACAGAAGTAAAAAAAAGTGTTTTTAATAAAATTAATAAAGAAAAAAAACACACATATTAGGTATCGCCGCGTCGGTAATGACTGGCTTTATAAATATATCACATGATCCACCCTGTCCGATAAACACCATAAAAAATAAAAACTGTGTAAAAAAAAAGCACAAAAAGTGCAACACCAAAAGATCAAAAAGGCGTATATCGCACAAAATGGTATCAATAAAACCGTCACCTCATCCTGCAAAAAATTAGCCCCTACCTAAGACAATCACAAAAAAAAACTATAGCTCTCAGTACATGTAGATACTAAAACATAATTTTTGGGTTTCAAAACTGCTATTATTGTACTAAAGTGAAATACATTTAAAAAATACAGTACAAAAGTTTGGACACACCTTCTCATTCAAAGAGTTTTCTTTATTATCATGACTATGAAAATTGTAGATTCACACTGAAGGCATCAAAACTATGAATTAACACAATGTGGAATTATATACATAACAAACAAGTGTGAAACAACTGAAAATATGTCATATTCTAGGTTCTTCAGAGTAGCCACCTTTTGCTTTGATTACTGCTTTGCACACTCTTGGCATTCTCTTGATGAGCTTCAAGAGGTAGTCACCTGAAATGGTCTTCCAACAGTCTTGAAGGAGTTCCCAGAGATGCTTAGCACTTGTTGGCCCTTTTGCCTTCACTATGCGGTCCAGCTCACCCCAAACCATCTCGATTGGGTTCAGGTCCGGTGACTGTGGAGGCCAGGTCATCTGGCGCAGCACCCCATCACTCTCCTTCATGGTCAAATAGCCCTTACACAGCCTGGAGGTGTGTTTGGGGTCATTGTCCTGTTGAAAAATAAATGATGGTCCAACTAAACGCAAACCGGATGGAATAACATGCCGCTGCAAGATGCTGTGATAGCCATGGTTCAGTATGCCTTCAATTTTGAATAAATCGCCAACAGTGTCAGCAGCAAAGCACCCCCACACCATCACACCTCCTCCTCCATGCTTCACGGTGGGAACCAGACATGTAGAGTCCATCCGTTCACCTTTTCTGCGTCACACAAAGACACTGTGGTTGGAACCAAAGATCTCAAATTTGGACTCATCAGACCAAAGCACAGATTTCCACTGGTCTAATGTCCATTCCTTGTGTTCTTTAGCCCAAACAAGTCTCTTCTGCTTGTTGCCTGTCCTTAGCAGTGGTTTCCTAGCAGATATTCTACAATGAAGGCATGATTCACACAGTCTCCTCTTAACAGTTCTTCTAGAGATGTGTCTGCTGCTAGAACTCTGTGTGGCATTGACCTGGTCTCTAATCTGAGCTGCTGTTAACCTGCGATTTCTGAGGCTGGTGACTCGGATGAACTTACCCTCTGCAGCAGAGGTGACTCTTGGTCTTCCTTTCCTGGGGTGGTCCGCATGTGAGCCAGTTTCGTTGTAGCGCTTGATGGGTTTTGTGACTGCACTTGGGGACACTTTCAAAGTTTTCCCAATTTTTCGGACTGACCTTCATTTCTTAAAGTAATGATGGCCACTCGTTTTTTCTTTACTTAGCTGCTTTTTTCTTGCCATAATACAAATTCTAACAGTCTATTCAGTAGGGCTATCAGCTGTGTATCCACCTGACTTCTCCACAACGCAACTGATGGTCCCAACCCCATTTATAAGGCAAGAAATCCCACTTATTAAACCTGACCGGGCACATCTGTGAAGTGAAAATCATTTCAGGTGACTACCTCTTGAAGCTCATCAAGAGAATGCCAGGAGTGTGCAAAGCAGTAATCAAAGCAAAAGGTGGCTACTTTGAAGAACCTAGAATATGACATATTTTCAGTTGTTTCACACTTTTTTGTTATGTATATAATTCCACATGTGTTAATTCATAGTTTTGATGCCTTCAGTGTGAATCTACAATTTTCATAGTCATGAAAATAAAGAAAACTGTTTGAATGAGAAGGTATATATTTATCAGTGAGGTAGTGAGGGCAGCAGCAGTCAGTGTGGAGCGTGTCTCCACAGTTCAGTAAATAGAGGATGGGAAGCGCTGCTAAGGCACAAAATGGGCCACTTTAGAACAATATTTCTAATAGAGATGTACAATTTGAGTAATTAAAGTATATGACAAAAATGGTCAGTATCACTGCCCCTACACATTGCAAAAAAAAAGAATGGCAGTAACACTTTAACTAATTTTACATAATTTTGTGATGCTGAACATGAAAATTTGATATTTGTTCTTGCTCCAGTTGGATAAAGTGGGTGTGACCAAAGACAACTTTTTAAAATACAATTTGAATTTTAACATTTCCTCTACTTGGTTAATAAAAAATAAATACATTTGTCAGAAATATGGGCATGTTCTGTATTGCTCTGGGAGTGATTGATGCACATACACTGGGAAACTAGGTGCAGAGGTCCCATACTAAGTTTTGTTTATGGTGCCCTGTGAGATCTGTGCATGCCCCTGCTTGGGAGGTCTGTCAACCATACATGTTTGCATCTATTGAGGTGAGGTCACAAGCTGACAGAATTAAGTCAAACGAGTAACAGAGTTGTCAAGCAAGATCGGTAAGGCACCACAGGAACGTGAAAAATATTAGCTGTGCACTGTTCAACTTTTACATTTGGGAAATGTAGTACCCCTAAAACACACTAGATGGCTTTGGTGGACTTAAAAAGTCAGTTCCTGGAGATAGACATCAGAGCCAGTGTTGTGACTATGGCAAATATGGTTCAATGTACATCTCCTTACCTCCTTTTTTCCGCTCTTAAAACATAGACTATGTGTGGTTCTAAACAGACAGCTAAACACTTGTCCGAGACTCCAGGAAACAGAAGCCCACTGCTTGTGTTGTCTACCAAAGGAATCCAACTTTATTCTATTTTATCTTATTTAGTGAAATTGCAATACAATACAATGACAACATATCAGTACACATAGACTCACTAGTCTAGCATAATAACAGCTAATACAACAGAAACGCACTTACAGGTGTGTATGTCCACTAAAGGAATCTGCACCGTCGCATTTACAATCACAAAATTTGGCACACAGGTACATCAGGTGTCCGGTAAGGTTTAGACCAGGTCTCAGCTCTCTAGGACATACTGGTCCTGAGATATTCCCAAAAAATGCATTAGCCAATAGAAGCTTGGTCACATGACCCTTATCAGCCAATAGAAGCTCGCAGGCCGTTAGCCTCCACATACACAGTTTTACTCCAGGTTTCTATAACAACCCAGCCATTTATCTTCACTGCTGTAGAAGAGCTTTAAAAGAAATCTGTCACAAGAATAATTGCTATTGAAGTAAAGCCATGGCCCAATAGCACTTAGTACCTTATTTCAAGATGTGCCTTTGTTCCAGCAACAGATGCTTTTATCCTCTGAAAATCCAGTTTATTTAGTATGCAAATGAGCCAATGAGGTGCCCAGAGGGGCGTCACTCTTGCAGGAAGGAGCCCAGACACGCCCCTGCCAGAATGTGTCCACCCTCAAAAGACTTAAAACCCCGCCCCAGGTCCCATTAAGCCACGCCCCTGATCCAGTTAGGCAACTCCTGAGCCGACGCAGATTGAAAAAATGAAGGTAAAAATCAACTTTTGTCAGCTGCAGTGGAGGGAGGGAAGGAGGGTGATTTTCTCCCTGCAGCTTACAATCAGACGGCACAGTGCTGCTGTCTTAGAGTGAGCTGTTCAAAAGGACACGCCCCTGATTTGGTTAGGCCATGCCCCCCCACTCCTCAGCTGACAGATTGTAAAAATTAAGTTAAAAGTCAACTTCTAGGTCCCGCTAAGCCACGCCCATATCTGGGTAGGCCACGCCCACCCCACTCCTAAACCTCACCTCTAATCATACACACTATGACAAAAAAACACTAACAGACAATTCTCAATGAGTTGTATTTTAATCCCAGCCTCTTAGTAAAATGTATCTCTCTCCAGGCACAATTGTTTACCCTGTGGGACTGTGGGATCTTGGTCTGACTTCAGGTACTTTCACATGTACTATGACAGCTTGTTTATTTGCCAAAGTTGCACACGCAAAAAAATTCTAAATGGGGCAAAACTGGAGGTCGTCATTTAGAATTTACCGGGGTGGGCTCCCAGTCCCCAAGATACAGCGAAATCACAAACGAGGAAAGCAACTCTGACACCAGCTTTCACAAAAATGAAATTTTACTAACACGTGTTAATAAACACAACCACAAATGCTGGGAACATAAAATAAGTTTACATACACCCAGCCCAAAGGTTGGGACCCCTCTGTTGCATTTTTTCTACTGGCGGGCACAAACTGCCTCGCCGTACCTATTATTACCCTTAAACAAACACGAACAATCGGTTGGGTGCTTAGTACGGGCTGGCCTGCGGTGCAACACAGCAGTTCACAATCTTACCGTGCTCTATATTATTCCCCCTTCCATAACTAGTCCAGTAGCACGTGCCTGATTATTTCTCCTGAGCAAACTGGATAGAGTTCGTGGGGGTGTTTATCAGCTCTCAAATGTGCAATGTCCCTTTTAGTAATGGAGTCTGTGCCGGCATACATACATAATTCCTCTGGGTAGCCAGCTTATATGCTTCTGGCATATGTAAAAAAAAACTGTGAACTCTCATCTTCCTGAAGCCTGGGTCACATATGATATAGATGGACACTTTTATTACCACTACTCTGTGAGGCCGGCTATAAAAAGGTCATAAAGGCTATACCAGGCCCAGCTCATCCTGTCCTTTAAGATAAGATCAGCTCGCTGTCAAGCCTGGCTGGAGCGTGACGTCATTAATTTCCAGGTCTGGTTTGAGGAGAGCTAATAGCCCTTAATTAGCTCTGGGCATAAAACCAGTCCACTTTCATATTTCATTTATGAATCAACTTATGCCCTTTCTGACACCAGATCCAGGCTCTACAGAGTATTGTGGTTAATTGGGTATCAAATATGACTAGAGGATGTGATTCTGTAGCTGACCTATGGGTGGTAGAAGAACTACAGGTCCCAGCATTACCGTGTGTGGTCTCATTCCATAGGTAAATAAATAAGGATCGCAAATATGTATTCTGTATAAAAATATGCCGATGTATCAAGGAGATACGGGCTTAAGTATAATCCTCATTGTAGGAACTGAACTTTGATGGGGTCATAAAACACTTGGGGGCCATCCCTAGGCTTCACAGTCACTCTGCTGCCATTGGCTGACAGGAGTAAGTCTCCTGCCCATGGGAGAGTTCATAAAAACCTGTGCACAAGGACAGAGGAGAGAGACCCATGGAACATCACCAGACACTTAATTGGACATTGACGGCATATCCCTGTATCAGAAGAACTTTGAGGGTCTCCCCTGATACATACTGAAAAGGGGTTTGCAAGGATTCAAAAAGGACATATGAACGACCATCTGAAACCCTCCAGAGAAACTAAGTATTCTTTCATCGTTTTCCCTTTCATTTGAACTGTCGTGATTATTTATATTGTTATTCTTATTCTGTAGATTTATAGTCATTTTCATTAGACTTGTATGCACTGCTTTTTACCTCTTATTAAAGATTATAAAATATAAATAGCCAAGTCTTCCATATTCTAAGCTGCTGAACAACGTACCTTGCCTTTGAAAAGACGTTACCAGGTAGTTAATTTGCATTTAGGAATTGTAGCTGGGGGTGATTGACTGCGGTTGGTCAGTAAGTGATATCCGGTTCATCCACTGATCTGTGTGATAGTGAATGACCCGGATAGTCGGCTCGTGGACCGGGAACCCACGTGGTGGCAGTTACCGAAGTATAGTGGGGGGGTGTTAGCCGAGTGGTAATACCCCAGTCACGTGAGGTCTCTGTGTGTGCGCAGACTCCGTCACAGACCACTACGTCACAGCTGTGGGATCCGGAGCGATCGGATCCATAGTTCGTGACAGAGTCCTTGTAGTACAGTAGCAACACTTTAGGCCTGACACAAAGCAGAGACCCTAACTATCTAACTACAGGCCTGGTCTAAGTCTCTAGGCGCCAAACTGCAGTGAGATGCGTGCACGATCTTAACGACCCAATTCTGCTCTTTATCCACTGATGTCTCTGAACCGAACAACCAGTCTCTCCAGCAAACATGAGGTCCCACAGGGTATGCAGCTTGTTCCTTAGCTCTTGTCAGTCTTCATGGGAACAATTCTCCTTTCTCTGGACAGGATCTGGGTCTTGTACAACGATCAGCTTCACTCAGCTGCAGCTGTGGTCACAGAGGAGGTCCTCTCACTCCTGGATCCATTAGCTTCTCTGCTCACACACACTTCCTAAGATGGCTGCAGCTTCTTCTAGCAAGTTCTCAAACCACACCTCTTATGAATATGGAAATATCTATGCAGTCAGTCAGCTGTGCCTGTGGTGCTAGTGGACGTGACTTAAGGACCAGCGCCGTACATGTATGGCGGGCTAATCGGGCGGGTGCAGGAGCTGCTCCCGCCCGATCAGGGGCAGGGGTCCGACAGTCACTAATAGCCCGACCCCTGCTGTATGCACCGGCATTGGTAAAAACACTGATGCCGGCGCATTAACCCTCGGCACGTAACCGCATGCTGACCACGGCACGTGCGGGATCCTGCCGGGTGCAGGGTGGCCATCGGGTCCCCGCGCTGCTGTGATGGGGATCCGATGGCAGGGAAGGCAGCCCGATTGGTTGCCTTCCGTGACAGCCTGTCAGATCCAGCCCCCTGGATCTCACAGGCAGGAAGCTATAAGTGTATTACAGTGTGTAATAGACTCACAGCCAATACATTACAATACAGAAGTATTGTAATGAATTGTAAAGGGGATCAGTCCCAGAGTGGGACGAAAAAAGCGTCCTTTTCCCAACATTAAGTAAAAAAAAAATAGACATATTAGGTATCTCCACGTCCGTATTAACAGGCTTTATAATAATATCACATGACCTAACCCCTCAGATGAACACCGTCAAAAAATAAAATAAAACGTTTTTTGTCACCTTACATCACTAAAAGTGCAACACCAAGCGATCAAAATGATTTACCATTGCCGTCTATAGGAGAATCACTATGTTCCTATTAAGCCGTGACACAGAACTTTGCTAAGGCAGGCCTCAGAGCCCTCAGAAGGTCCAAGCTGCCATAGCAACTGAATGGCTCCTGCAATCTCATCACGGGGGACCCGTTCAGTCACTGGAAGCGAAGCACTCCTGGTAATTCACCTCTCAGATGTTGTGAATATGGCATCTGAGGGGTTAAAAGTCTGACATCCACATACACATATGGAGGATGTCGGGAATGGGTTAAGGGTAAATCGGCATGGCACCAAAAAATTCTCTGCAGGATCACAGTAAAATTCGAATGTGTAACGTGAATTTTTATGCCGATTTGTTGGTCATCCCCACAGATTTCATCCTGCTACAATGAAAAAGGTGAAATCTGCAGTGAAAATTCACAGCAAAAATTGATATGTTGTGGATTTAAAAATCTGCACCTTCCAGTTTAGACATAATCCACATGGTCAGTATTATAATCTGCTGCGGATTTGCAGTGCATAGTATTTCTGTCCCACATGAACACACCCTAAGGCCTCTTGCACATGAACGTATTTTCTTTCCATGTCCGTTCCATTTTTTTTTTTTGCGGACTGTATACGCAACCATTAATTTCAATGGGTACGCAAAAAAAAACTGAAGTTACTTCTTGTGCATTCTATTTCCGTATGTCCGTATTTCCGTTCCGCAAAAAAATAGAACATGCCCTATTATTGTCCACATTACGGACAAGGATAGTACTGTTCTATTAGGGGCCAGCTGTTCCTTTTCGCAAAATACGGAATGCACACGGACATCATCCGTATTTTTTGCGGATTCGTATTATGCGGACCAACTCCGGGCTGTCCCCTGCTATTTTTTAAGACTAAGGTTACTTTCACATCAGCGTTTTCCTTTCCTTTATTGAGATCCGTCATTAGATCTCAAAACCAGAGGAAAATGCTTCAGTTTTGTCCCCATTGATTGTCAATGGGGACAAAACTGAATGGAACAGAGTGCACCAGAATTCTTTTCGTTCCGTTTGGTTGCATTCCCATACCGGACACAAAACCGCTGCAACTGGCATTTTTGCGTGAGTCATAGGAGACTGATCAGGACAGATTCTCGGACATGAAAGAAAACAGATCCGGAATCTATTAACCAATGGTTTTAGTGTCGGATCCGTCATGGTCATTTAAGGCTACTTTCACACCTGCGTTCAGGTGTCCGCTCGTGAGCTCCGTTTGAAGGGGCTCACAAGCGGCCCTGAACGCAGCCGTCTGGCCCTAATGCATTCTCAGTGGAGGCGGATCCACTGAGAATGCATCCGTCTGCCAGCGCTCAGCCTCCGCTCAGTGAGCGGACACCTGAACGCTGCAAGCAGCGTTCGGGTGTCCGCCTGGCCGTGCGGAGGCGAGCGGATCGTCCAGACTTATAATGGAGTCAATGGGGACGGATCCGCTTGAAGATGACACCATATGGCTCAATCTTCAAGCGGATCTGTCCCCCATTGACTTTCAATGTAAAGTCTGAACGGATCCGCTCAGGCTACTTTCACACTTAGAAATTTTTCTAAGTTATAATGCAGACGGATCCGTTCTGAATGGATGCAAACGTCTGCATTATAGGAGCGGATCCGTCTGATGAAACATCAGACGGACCCGCTCCGAACGCTAGTGTGAAAGTAGCCTTAAGAGATAATATTCCTGGATCCGTTCATAACAGATGCAGATGGTTGTATTATCATAACGGAAGTGTTTCTGCTGATCCCTGCTGGATCCAGCAAAAACGCAGATGTGAAAGTGTTCACCATTTCATAAATAAGGTGCTACCACACAATGCATAACAAGACTTAAAGGGAACCTGTCACCTCTGTGACACATGTTAGATCTGTATTCAGCGCACTCTGTATGGAGGCTGACTGTAGGGTTCCACCCCAATAGATATAATAAAATCAACAGCAGCCTTGATTATCGATGCTATGGTACGTTTATTGAAGATATGTTTTCACATGCGACAGTATAACGTTTCGGCATAAATGCCTTCGTCAGATACTACAGAAAAGAATTCAAGATCAAAATTAGACAAAAAGAACATAAAAAGTAAAATAAGATAACCAGTGATCATATAAAAGGATTACATCAGGATCGTTATGGCATATGCATCACATGAGGCAGAAATATTGAAGACTCAGATCGTTGGATACAGTATACATAATCCATAATTCAAGTACTGCATGGAGTGCAGAGCAGAGGAGTCCATATAAGTAAGGAGAGACGGTCACAAAATCTGTCCAGAAGAATCAATGTACTAGCTATTCATCAGGTATTAAGGAATATAGAGGCCCACATAATATACACATGTTGTTCAGATGTGGCTACTACTTACCAATGCCGCAGTCAGAGAAGGAAGAGAACAAGGTGAAGGGACGCAGGTGAGATGTGCATGAACTGTGCATGCTAAGCCAGAATGGCGTCTATGGGTGTAGGGGCTTGGTATCATATTTATAGAGGCAGTGACACAGTGAGGTGTTGTGTCTAAAGATGGGAAGGACTGGGACCACCTTCTGCCCTATCTCATGTTCGCAGTGCGAGAGGTACCCCAGGCCTCTACTGGGTTCTCGCCCTTCGAACTGCTATACGGCAGACACCCTCGCGGTCTCTTGGACGTGGCCAAAGAGGTGTGGGAACAACCCACTCCACATAAAAGTGTCATTGAGTACGTTACCCAGATGCAAGATCGGATAGAGACAGTGTTGCCTTTTGTTAGGGAGCATATGGAGGCAGCTCAGCGGGCCGAGAGTCGATCTTTAACCAGGGTGATCGGTTTTAGTTCTGGTGCCAATGGTGGACAGTAAGTTACTGGCTAGGTAGCAGTGGCCCTACGAGGTACTCGAGAAAATTGGAGATGTAAACTACAAGGTAGACTAGCCAGGGCGGTGAAAGCCGGAGCAGGTTTACCATGTGAATTTACTCAAACCGTGGAAAGATAAGAAACCTGTACAGAAGAAATCCCGGGACCGGGTTTTCTAGGAGAAGAGGTACCTGCCCCTCTGTCTGATGCAAGAGAGGCAGCTGCCACAGTGAAAAGTGAGTTTGTTAGTCGGAACACGGTAGTGTTCTCGGACCTCCCTGGATGCACTTCCATAATCCAGAATGACATTGTCACTGAGCCTCAGGCAATAGTTCGATTATTCAGGCAGTAGACATATAAACAGGACATCCACCCACAAGTGCAGCAAACTTGACGCGTTTCGAACAGTAGTTCTTAGTCGTAACAATGAGCAGTGTCTCCTCTGGCACCTTTATACCAGTCTGTACCAAAATGTAATTGCTTTTCTCCTCCACCTGAGGGGTGGGGGAGTGTAGGAGGCAGGGAACATTTTAACCTCTTGTTTTCCAGGTGAGGCACTGCTCATATGTTTCACAATAGAAAATTCATGCATCTATACAAAGTCACTGATTATTACAAAAATTTGTGTTGAAAAATAACCATTAAATAAAAACAGTGAACATATTAAAATTGTCAAAGAATGTCAATTGTCAGGATAGCATCAGAACACCATATTGGTTATATATAGCCAACTTATTTGTATGGATCCACATATATTAGTGCTGTGTTGCTAATTCTGGCATGGATCCCTTTTCTCCATTACTGCTCTTGATTGAATTGAAAAAATGCATGCATACATAGCTATGATGAAAGGAAATGTGAAAAAACAGGAAAGTCATGAGTTAGTAGAAATACATAAGTTCATTTTTCTTATTGAGGCCATTTGGATGTCTGGTATTCAACTTAAAAATCCAAAAAGCCTCTCTGAGTCTCACTAAACGTTTAAAATCTCCTCCTCTGTTAGGTAATTTCACCTGTTCAATTGCAAAGGCTTTGAAATTGCGCACCTGGCTTTCGTGTTTACTAATAAAATGTTTAGCCGCATTGGATGTGTTCGCACTATGCGGATTTTTTATGTAGTTGAGGTGCTCTAGAATTCGGACCTTACATTTTCTAGTGGTACATCCCACATATAACATGTCACAGGCTATACATTTTATGATATATATCACCCCTATAGAATTACAATTAATATAAGATTTGATTGGATATATATGTGAATTATTCGCATCGTGAAAAGTTTTGGTATTTACTGCGTATGTACAAGTGCGGCAGCGCAAACTTCCGCATTTAGTGAAACCCTTGTATATAAGCCAGGGATCCCGTTTATATTTGTTTCGATGTATATACATGGAGGGTGATAAATCATTCCCTATAGTTCTTGGCCGTCTTGACACAATTCTACAACCTTGTTTTAGCGCACAGTGCAATATTTCGTCATCATGAAGAATAGGTAAATATTTTTTAACAATTTGTTGAATTTTTTCAAATTGTTTACTGTACGTCAAAACAAGTGTAGGTAAATTGTCTTTTTCATTTTTATTTACATTTATATCTGAACTCTCACTTTTTGATATCTGTTTAGAGATATTTTTATTTTTAGGAGTTGAAAAGAGTAAGGCTTCTCTATTTTTCTTTTTAGTTATAGCTAGGCCTCTGGATATCATCCAGTTTGGATATGCTCTTTGTTTTAATCTATTCATAATAGTTTGAGCCTCTATTTCAAAAGCCGCTGCGGTACTGCAGTTTCTGTAGGCACGTGTGAATTCTCCCACAGGAATTGATTTTATTGTGTGTAGGGGGTGATGGCTATTTGCCCGTAGTAATGTATTTCCTGTTATTTCCTTGCGGTAGGTTTTAGTTTGTATAATCTGGTTCAGTTTTCCTGTAAGTGTTAGATCAAGAAAATTGATACTTTGCGGATGTTCCGTATATGTAAATTTTAAATTATATGTGTTATTTTCCAGATATTGCATGAAGTGTTGTATGGCAGGTACATCACCACTCCAGATAAGGAGCATATCATCGATGTACCTGCCATACCACACCACATGGTCCGCAAATGGATTTTTAATATTATATACATATGCCTCCTCCCAATAGGACATTGTTAGATTGGCCAGGGAGGGTGAGTACTTCGCACCCATTGATACACCAGATATCTGTACATAGTATATAGAGTTGAATGAAAAATAATTGTGAGACATCAGAAATTGAGTAACCTCCAGAGTATAATCTATAAAATCCTCAGAAAAATTGCTGTATTTGTGCAAATGGAATTCAAGTGCTAGCATCGCCACATGATGTGGTATTGATGGATAAAGCGATACCACATCAATGGACAACCATCTGTAGTTTTCAGCCCAGGTCATGTCATAAAAAGATTGCAGAATTGATGTGGTATCTTTAATATACCCTGGGATAAATATAAAGGGGAATTTCTTGAGATTTTGCGAAAAGGTTTGGAATATAATCACATTAACCAAAAACAATTTAATTATTTAAATGTAGAATTTACAGTTACACCTATAATGCATGCCCTCCCTAAAGTCCACAAGGGCCAGTTTCCTCCCCCTCTACGCCCCATAGTCAGCGGGATTGGATCCCTAACAGAGAGGCTGGGTGAATGGCTAGACTGTAGTTTACAGCCCCTTGTCAAAAGAATCCCAGGGTATATTAAAGATACCACATCAATTCTGCAATCTTTTTATGACATGACCTGGGCTGAAAACTACAGATGGTTGTCCATTGATGTGGTATCGCTTTATCCATCAATACCACATCATGTGGCGATGCTAGCACTTGAATTCCATTTGCACAAATACAGCAATTTTTCTGAGGATTTTATAGATTATACTCTGGAGGTTACTCAATTTCTGATGTCTCACAATTATTTTTCATTCAACTCTATATACTATGTACAGATATCTGGTGTATCAATGGGTGCGAAGTACTCACCCTCCCTGGCCAATCTAACAATGTCCTATTGGGAGGAGGCATATGTATATAATATTAAAAATCCATTTGCGGACCATGTGGTGTGGTATGGCAGGTACATCGATGATATGCTCCTTATCTGGAGTGGTGATGTACCTGCCATACAACACTTCATGCAATATCTGGAAAATAACACATATAATTTAAAATTTACATATACGGAACATCCGCAAAGTATCAATTTTCTTGATCTAACACTTACAGGAAAACTGAACCAGATTATACAAACTAAAACCTACCGCAAGGAAATAACAGGAAATACATTACTACGGGCAAATAGCCATCACCCCCTACACACAATAAAATCAATTCCTGTGGGAGAATTCACACGTGCCTACAGAAACTGCAGTACCGCAGCGGCTTTTGAAATAGAGGCTCAAACTATTATGAATAGATTAAAACAAAGAGCATATCCAAACTGGATGATATCCAGAGGCCTAGCTATAACTAAAAAGAAAAATAGAGAAGCTTTACTCTTTTCAACTCCTAAAAATAAAAATATCTCTAAACAGATATCAAAAAGTGAGAGTTCAGATATAAATGTAAATAAAAATGAAAAAGATAATTTACCTACACTTGTTTTGACGTACAGTAAACAATTTGAAAAAATTCAACAAATTGTTAAAAAATATTTACCTATTCTTCATGATGACGAAATATTGCACTGTGCGCTAAAACAAGGTTGTAGAATTGTGTCAAGACGGCCAAGAACTATAGGGAATGATTTATCACCCTCCATGTATATACATCGAAACAAATATAAACGGGATCCCTGGCTTATATACAAGGGTTTCACTAAATGCGGAAGTTTGCGCTGCCGCACTTGTACATACGCAGTAAATACCAAAACTTTTCACGATGCGAATAATTCACATATATATCCAATCAAATCTTATATTAATTGTAATTCTATAGGGGTGATATATATCATAAAATGTATAGCCTGTGACATGTTATATGTGGGATGTACCACTAGAAAATTTGAGGTCCGAATTCTAGAGCACCTCAACTACATAAAAAATCCGCATAGTGTGAACACATCCAATGCGGCTAAACATTTTATTAGTAAACACGAAAGCCAGGTGCGCAATTTCAAAGCCTTTGCAATTGAACAGGTGAAATTACCTAACAGAGGAGGAGATTTTAAACGTTTAGTGAGACTCAGAGAGGCTTTTTGGATTTTTAAGTTGAATACCAGACATCCAAATGGCCTCAATAAGAAAAATGAACTTATGTATTTCTACTAACTCATGACTTTCCTGTTTTTTCACATTTCCTTTCATCATAGCTATGTATGCATGCATTTTTTCAATTCAATCAAGAGCAGTAATGGAGAAAAGGGATCCATGCCAGAATTAGCAACACAGCACTAATATATGTGGATCCATACAAATAAGTTGGCTATATATAACCAATATGGTGTTCTGATGCTATCCTGACAATTGACATTCTTTGACAATTTTAATATGTTCACTGTTTTTATTTAATGGTTATTTTTCAACACAAATTTTTGTAATAATCAGTGACTTTGTATAGATGCATGAATTTTCTATTGTGAAACATATGAGCAGTGCCTCACCTGGAAAACAAGAGGTTAAAATGTTCCCTGCCTCCTACACTCCCCCACCCCTCAGGTGGAGGAGAAAAGCAATTACATTTTGGTACAGACTGGTATAAAGGTTCCAGAGGAGACACTGCTCATTGTTACGACTAAGAACTACTGTTCGAAACGCGTCAAGGTTGCTGCACTTGTGGGTGGATGTCCTGTTTATATGTCTACTGCCTGAATAAAAGACGAAGATTTTAGCTACCAAAATCGTGAGTGCTGGAATTTCATTGTGCTTTCATATCAAGAATATACGGGCTTGCCGGCCTTTTCCGTGCACGCAGGTGGTGGAATAATTGGGTGAGCTGGACTTTTCTTTGTGCATATTCAATAGTTCGATTAAAACCATACCGGGTACCCGAGGCTCAGCGACAAGCCATATCGGAGGAGGTGCAGCTAAAAAGTGAGTGGGCCAGTCCTATAGTTTTGACACCCAAGCCGGACGGGACGTTGCGGTTTTGTAACGACTTTTGAAAACTTAACAAGGTTTCCAAATTTGATACGTATCCCATGCCCTTGGTGGATGAGCTCATCGAGAGGTTAGGACAGGCCCGGTATTTTTCTGTTTTGGACCTCCCGAAAGGGTACTGGCAGGTGCCCTTTATGGAGGTTGCCAAAGAGAAAACTGCCTTCATCACGCCCGAGGGGCTGTATCACTATAAGGTCTTACCCTTCGGTCTGCATGGCGCCCCCCCACCACTTTTCTGTGACTAATGGACATTGTGCTTCGTCCACATCGTCGGTACGCTTCGGCTTACCTGGACGATATTGTTATCCATAATACCAACTGGGAAAGTCACCTACCCAAAGTGCAGGCTGTGGTGGACTCCCTGAGGAAAGCTGGCCTAACCGCTAACCCCAAAAAATGTGCGATAGGATTAGAAGAGACTAAGTACCTGGGGTATGTCATTGGGCGCTGAGTCATCAAACCCCAAGTGAACAAAATAGAGGCGCTACGGAATTGGCCCCAACCTGTCACCACTAGGCAAATAAAGTAATTCATGGGAATGGTGGGCTATTACATGAGGTTTGTTCCCCACTTTGCTACTCTGTCCACGCCCTTGACAGGGTTCTTGAAGGGACGAAAATCAGTGATGGTTTGCTGGGATGATCGGGCGGAAGAGGCTTTTGCCGCTTTGAAGTCGGCCCTGTGTGGGTCACCGGTTTTGGTGATGCCCAACTTCAAGAGGGAGTTCGTGGTACAAATGGATGCCTCCGTAGTAGGCCTCGTGCTGTACTGTCTCAGGAAGTCAACGGGGACGAGCATCCCTGTCATGGAACCATGAACCAGACGTACAACAGAGATAGGTGGAATAAGAAGGCTTTATTGAAAATCAAGCCGTAGCTAAAGTCCAAACGGATGGCTAAACCGAAGCAGGGTCTTGCGTAGACGGAGGTCAGGAACCAGGAGGGTAGTCAGACGTAGCCAGGATCAGGAACCAACGGGGTAGTCAGACGAAGCCAGGATCGGGAACCAACGGGGTAGTCAGACGAGGCCAGGATCGGGAACCAACGGGGTAGTCAGACGAGGCCAGGATCAGGAACCAGAAGCAGCAGCAGTCTTTGAAGCATGTGCACACAGGAGGACCAAGCAAGGAACTGAAGCCACAGACCTTCTATATATGAGCTAGGCATCCAGCTCCTCCCAGTGGGAAGGAGGAGCCGCAGGGTGGGAGGCTACAAGAAACCCAGAAACCAAGATGGCCGCCAGCACATGTCAAACGAAGGAGAACAGTGAGAAGGTAAGACCATGACAGTACCTCCCCCTCAAGGGCCCCTCCTCCGCGGAGTAAGGAACGGTTTCAGAGGGAAGCGTGCGTGGAAGGCTCGGAGCAACGCAGGAGCATGGACATCTGTGGAGGGAACCCAGGAACGCTCCTCTGGACCATAACCACGCCAATGGACCAAAAACTGCAACCGACCGCGGACCAGGCGTGAGTCCAGGATATTGCTCACCTCATATTCCTCACGATTGCCCACTTGGACCGGACGGGGCCGAGGAACCGAGGAAGTGAAACGATTACACACCAATGGCTTCAACAGGGAGACATGAAACACGTTGGAGATCCGCATGCCAGGAGGAAGCGCAAGGGCATAGGCTACCGGGTTTACCCTGTGAAGCACTCGGAAGGGACCAACAAAGCGAGGCGCCAGCTTGGGAGTGGGCACTCGAAGGTTGAGGTTGCGGGTGGACAACCATACACGGTCTCCGACCTGGTAGGAAGGAGCGGGCGCTCGTCTGCGATTAGCCTGGAGTCTCTGGCGTTGCGCAGAGACCTCAAGGGACCTCTGGATCTGTACCCAAGAAGTACGTAGGACGGAAAGGTGATCCTCCACAGCCGGAGTATCCTGGGGAGAGAATACCTCCGGTAACACGGCAGGTTGGAACCCATAATTGGCCATGAAGGGAGACGTCCCAGAGGAAGAGTTCACCGCCGTGTTCCTGGCAAACTCAGCCCAAGGCAGGAGGTCAACCCAATTGTCTTGGTGATCGGAGACATAGCAACGAAGGAATTGCTCCAAGGCCTGATTGGATCGTTCTGCGGCCCCATTGGACTGAGGGTGGTAGGCCGAGGAGAAAGAGAGATGAATCCCCAACTGGGAGCAAAAGGCGCGCCAGAACCTGGACACAAACTGACTCCCCCGATCCGACACAATCTCCTTGGGCAAACCGTGCAACCGGAAGACCTCCCTGGCAAAAATCGAGGCCAACTCTTGTGCAGAGGGTAACTTCTTGAGAGGAACACAGTGGCACATTTTGGAAAACCGATCCACAATCATGAGAATGACCGTATGGCCTCGGGATGCAGGAAGGTCCACAATGAAATCCATCCCCAGGTGTGACCATGGACGCTCCCCGGTGGCTATGGGTTGCAAAAGGCCCAACGTAAGGTGCCGAGTGGACTTACTCTGGGCACAAACGGAGCATGCCGCTACATATGCGGCGATGTCGGAACGTAGAGAAGGCCACCAGAACAGACGTGAAACCGCCCAGGACAGCTGATTCTTTCCAGGGTGCCCCGCGGCCTTGGAGTTATGGTAGGTTCGCAACAACCGAGTGCGCAACTCCTCAGGCACAAAACATCTGCCGTTGGGTCTCCCAGAGGGAGCACCAGATTGAGCCGCCAAAATCTGCTCACCCAGAGGAGAGGTCAGGCTGGTGCGAATAGCAGCCAGGATCTGATTCGGGGGTATGACCGTAGTCGGAATCGACTCCTCCCCGGACAGCTCGGAGTACTGCCGTGATAAGGCATCCGCTCTGATGTTCTTGGAGCCGGGTAGGTAGGAGACCACGTAATTAAAACGTGACAAGAACAGAGCCCATCTGGCCTGACGTGGTGTCAATCTCTTGGCCTCAGAGAGGTAGGTCAGATTCTTGTGGTCCGTCAGGATGAGAACCGGGACCACCGAGCCCTCGAGCAAGTGCCTCCATTCTTTAAGGGCCTGCACGATGGCCAATAACTCCCTGTCACCAATCTGATAGTTGCACTCCGCGGAAGACAGTTTCCGGGAGTAAAACCCACAAGGAAGCAGAGGACCCTCTGGTGTTCTACGCTGAGACAGGAGGGCGCCTACTCCCGTCTCAGACGCGTCCACCTCGAGGACAAAAGGCAACCCAGGGTTGGGATGCGACAGAATCGGAGCCGACACAAAGGCGGACTTTAGAGCCTCAAAAGCTCGGATGGCCTCGAGCGGCCAGACCTGAGGATTACTGCCCTTCCTGGTCAGATCCGTGAGAGGCTTGGCTAGCATGGAAAAGTCCCTGATGAACTTCCGATAATAATTGGCGAAGCCCAAAAAGCGCTGCAGGGCACGAAGCCCACTGGGCTGGGGCCACTGTAAGACAGCCGAAACCTTCTCAGGATCCATGGAGAACCCCTCAGCGGAAATGATGTAACCTAAGAAGGTTACCTGGGATCGGTGAAATTCGCATTTCTCAAGCTTACCGAACAGCTTGTTCTCTCGTAAGCGTTGCAACACTCGTCTGACATCCAGAATGTGGGCCTCCATGGATGCAGAATATACCAAGATGTCATCCAAATAGACCACCACACACTGCTGCAACAGGTCACGGAAAACATCGTTGATGAATTCCTGGAAGACTGCGGGCGCATTGCACAACCCAAAGGGCATAACCAAGGATTCATAATGACCGGTCCTGGTGTTAAACGCGGTCTTCCACTCATCGCCCGCCTTGATCCTTACCAGGTTATATGCCGCCCTCAGGTCGAGTTTGGTAAAGACCGTGGCCCCTTTGAGGCGATCGAACAGCTCGGAAATCAAGGGTATCGGGTAAGCGTTCTTGATCGTGATGCGATTGAGACCCCTGTAGTCGATGCAAGGCCTCAACTCACCGCCCTTCTTTTTCACAAAGAAAAATCCAGCCCCTGCCGGGAACAAGGATTTGCGAATGTGTCCGCGTGAAAGCGCCTCCCTCACGTACTCCTCCGTGGCCTCATTCTCCGCTACCGACAGTGGATAGACTTTGCCACGAGGAGGAACGGCACCAGATTGTAACTCTATGGCACAATCGTATGGGCGGTGCGGAGGTAGGGCAACCGCACGCACCTTATCGAATACATCCCGGTACTCCTCGTATTCAGGAGGCAACAGAGAGTCCGAGGAAGTACACAGCAACTTGACAGGCCCATGGATGCAACTAGCCCCACACTGCGGTGACCACGAGAGGATCTCGGCCGATCTCCAATCGAAAGTCGGATTATGCTTCTGGAGCCAGGGGTACCCCAAGACCACCGAGTAGTGTGGAGACGAAATAACCTGGAGACAGACCGACTCTCTGTGAACGGCACCAATGGCCATCCCCACTGGAAGGGTCTCCTGAGTCACGTGTGGCGGCAGAAGGGGTCTGCCGTCTATCGCCTCAAGAGCCAGTGGGGAACCTCGAGGCTGCAGAGGAATGGAATTGGCGGCGGCGAACACACTATCAATGAACAAGCCACCAGCACCAGAGTCCACCAACGCCTGGGTCGTCACCGAGCCCCCGACCCAGGAGAGGACAACAGTAATCAGTGGTTTGTCAACACGGGAAACCGGGGACGAGGAGACTCCACCCAAGATCTGCCCCCGACAGGATCTCAGGTGCGAGCGTTTCCCGGACGGTTCGGACATGCCAACCGAAAATGCCCACCGAGACCACAGTACATGCATCGGCCCTCGCGTCTCCGGAGTACCCTCTCCCCCTCGGACAGGCGAGCAACCCCCAGCTGCATGGGTTGACCCCCAGACCAGTCATCCCCAGGAGGCGTGGGAGGAGAGGGAGGCACGGGTGGGACAGCAAACGTAGGCGCCAATCTGTTAGAAGGCCTCCGCAGGCTCTCCTTAAAGGAAGGTCTCTCCCTGAGTCTGGTGTCAATCAAAATCAGGAAAGAAATAAGGGACTCGAGCTCCACTGGTAGGTCCTTGGCTGCAATCTCATCCTTCAAGGCTTCCGAGAGACCATGAGAGAAAGCAGCGACCAGAGCCTCATTATTCCAGCCCACCTCTGCTGCCAGGGTACGAAACTCAATGGCGTATTCAGCTACGGATCGTGAACCCTGTCTGATGGACATAAGGAGCTTCGCAGCAGAGGCAGCACGAGCCGGCACATCGAATACCTTCCGAAGAGAAGCAACAAAACCGGAAAACTCGGCAACCACCGGATTGTTGTTCTCCCATAAAGGGCTGGCCCAGGCCAAGGCCTTGTCCGAGAGCAGCGAGATCAAGAAGCCCACCTTTGATCTCTCAGTAGGAAAGGCATGTGGCAGCAACTCGAAATAAATGGCCACCTGGTTAAGGAAACCTCGGCACTGAGTTGGCTCTCCCCCAAAGCGCTGTGGAAGGGGGGCAGAACCGGTCATACCCCGAAACACCGCAGGTGCAGCAACAGGTGTCGGGGTAGACTCTGGCGCAACAACCGGAGCGGCAGTAGGAGCGGGCCCAGGAGCGACAACCGACCCATCGGCAACGGAAGCTAAATGAGCCGTGCGTTCAAGCAGGGTTTGTAACGCCACAGCGAACCGACCCAACAGGTGATCCTGCTGATCAAGTCTGGCAACCAGCGTAGGTAGCGAGGATGGCCCTGTACCGTCAGAATTCATGGCTTGGTCCTAATGTCATGGAACCATGAACCAGACGTACAACAGAGATAGGTGGAATAAGAAGGCTTTATTGAAAATCAAGCCGTAGCTAAAGTCCAAACGGATGGCTAAACCGAAGCAGGGTCTTGCGAAGCCAGAGGTCAGGAACCGGAAGGGTAGTCAGACGAAGCCTGGATCAGGAACCAGCAGGGTAGTCAGACGAAGCCAGGATCAGGAACCAG